>NW_027512586.1:217500-427500 GCF_048772815.1 Callospermophilus lateralis
AAGCTCTGGGCTGAGGGAGGGCTGGCTGGGCTTAGGGGCAGCATGCAAGGCGAGAGGGCAGGGGAGGGAAGGGAGGGGATCGCGCAGGCCTAGGTCAGCGCAGCGCCCAGGTCCACTGCCAGGTGTCAGGGTTCCTGCAGCCAAGGGGGCCCAGGCGAGGGGCAGGGCTGTGTTTTCCCAGAGCAGCCTTCAGGGCGCAGAGGCCAGCTGATGGCACTCCTCTGCAATCCAGGGGAGTAGATCCTCCAGAGAGGGACCTGGACCCAAGCAGGGCCAAAGGAGGGCCCTGCGTGTGGCAAGGCTGCCAGCGCCAGCATGAAGCTGGGTGGCTGGGTGGGAGGGGTCCCGGGACCCATTGCAGGAGCCCAGGCTAGGGAGCCAAGCGACCTAGGACAAGCAGCAGGGAGAGAGCTCAGCGGGAAAGAGGGAAGGGGCGGCGCGAGGAGGAGGAGCAGGTGGAGGAGGAGGAGGAGGGGGAAGGAGTGGGGTGGGGTGGGGGGGCCACGGCGCAAGGGGTACCGCGGGAGGGAGCGCGCGCGGTAGGGGGCCCAAGCAAGGGGCCCCCGTCGGACCCGACGACCTGGAGCGAAGCCACCCGACGCCACGGCACGCCACGCGAGGCGACGATGAACCCGCGCTCAGGAGCCATGCCCCAGGACTGGAGCTTAAAGCTCCGGGCTTAGGGAGGGCTGGCTGGGCTTAGGGGCAGCATGCAAGGTGAGAGGGCAGGGGAGGGAAGGGAGGGGATCGCGCAGGCCTAGGTCAGCGCAGCGCCCAGGTCCACTGCCAGGTGTCAGGGTTCCTGCAGCCAAGGGGGCCCAGGCGAGGGGCAGGGCTGTGTTTTCCCAGAGGCGGCCTTCAGGGCGCAGAGGCCAGCTGATGGCACTCCTCTGCAATCCAGGGGAGTAGATGCTCCAGAGAGGGACCTGGACCCAAGCAGGGCCAAAGGAGGGCCCTGCGTGTGGCAAGGCTGCCAGCGCCAGCATGAAGCTGGGTGGCTGGGTGGGAGGGGTCCCGGGACCCATTGCAGGAGCCCAGGCTAGGGAGCCACGCGACCTAGGACAAGCAGCAGGGAGAGAGCTCAAGGGGAAAGAGGGAAGGGGAGGAAGGGGCGGCGTGAGGAGGAGGAGGAGGCGGAGGAGGAGGAGGAGGAGGGGGAAGGAGTGAGGTGGGGTGGGGGGGCCACGGCGCAAGGTGTACCGCGGGAGGGAGCGCGCGCGGTAGGGGGCCCAAGCAAGGGGCCCCCGTCGGACCCGACGACCTGGAGCGACGCCACCCGACGCCAGGGCACGCCACGCGAAGCGACAACGAACCCGCGCTCAGGGGCCCGGCCCAGGAGCCAGGCCCCAGGACTGGAGCTTAAAGCTCCGGGCTTAGGGAGGGCTGGCTGGGCTTAGGGGCAGCATGCAAGGCGAGAGGGCAGGGGAGGGAAGGGAGGGGATCGCGCAGGCCTAGGTCAGAGCAGCGCCCAGGTCCACTGCCAGGTGTCAGGGTTCCTGCAGCCAAGGGGGCCCAGGCGAGGGGCAGGGCTGTGTTTTCCCAGAGGCGGCCTTCAGGGTGCAGAGGCCAGCTGATGGCACTCCTCTGCAATCCAGGGGAGTAGATCCTCCAGAGAGGGACCTGGACCCAAGCAGGGCCAAAGGAGGGCCCTGCGTGTGGCAAGGCTGCCAGCGCCAGCATGAAGCTGGGTGGCTGGGTAGGAGGGGTCCCGGGACCCATTGCAGGAGGCCAAGCTAGGGAGCCAAGCGACCTAGGACAAGCAGCAGGGAGAGAGTTCAAGGGGAAAGAGGGAAGGGGAGGAAGGGGCGGCGTGAGGAGGAGGAGGAGGCGGGGGAGGAGGAGGAGGGGGAAGGAGTGAGGTGGGGTGGGGGGGGGCCACGGCGCAAGGGGTACCGCGGGAGGGAGCGCGCACGGTAGGGGGCCAAAGCAAGGGGCCCCCATCGGACCCGACGACCTGGAGCGACGCCACCCGACGCCAAGGCACGCCAAGCGACAGGACGATGAACCAGCGCTCAGGAGCCAGGCCCCAGGACTGGAGCTTAAAGCTCCGGGCTTAGGGAGGGCTGGCTGGGCTTAGGGGCAGCATGCAAGGCGAGAGGGCAGGGGAGGGAAGGGAGGGGATCGCGCAGGCCTAGGTCAGCGCAGCGCCCAGGTCCACTGCCAGGTGTCAGGGTTCCTGCAGCCAAGGGGGCCCAGGCGAGGGGCAGGGCTGTGTTTTCCCAGAGGCAGCCTTCAGGGCGCAGAGGCCAGCTGATGGCACTCCTCTGCAATCCAGGGGAGTAGATCCTCCAGAGAGGGACCTGGACCCAAGCAGGGCCAAAGGAGGGCCCTGCGTGTGGCAAGGATGCCAGCGCCAGCATGAAGCTGGGTGGCTGGGTGGGAGGGGTCCCGGGACCCATTGCAGGAGCCCAGGCTAGGGAGCCACGCGACCTAGGACAAGCAGCAGGGAGAAAGCTCAAGGGGAAAGAGGGAAGGGGAGGAAAGGGCGGGGCGAGGAGGAGGAGGAGGAGGAGGAGGAGGAGGAGGAGGAGGAGGAGGAGGAGGAAAGAGTGGGGTGGGGTGGGGGGGCCACGGCGCAAGGGCTACCGCGGGAGGGAGCGCGCGCGGTTGGGGGCCCAAGCAAGGGGCCCCCGTCGGACCCGACGACCTGGAGCGATGCCACCCGACGCCAAGGCACGCCACGCGACGGGAGGACGAACCCGCGCTCAGGGGCCCGGCCCAGGAGCCAGGCCCCAGGACTGGAGCTTAAAGCTCTGGGCTTAGGGAGGGCTGGCTGGGCTTAGGGGCAGCATGCAAGACGAGAGGGCAGGGGAGGGAAGGGAGGGGATCGCGCAGGCCTAGGTCAGCGCAGCGCCCAGGTCCACTGCCAGGTGTCAGGGTTCCTGCAGCCAAGGGGGCCCAGGCGAGGGGCAGGGCTGTGTTTTCCCAGAGGCAGCCTTCAGGGCGCAGAGGCCAGCTGATGGCACTCCTCTGCAATCCAGGGGAGTAGATCCTCCAGAGAGGGACCTGGACCCAATCAGGGCCAAAGGAGGGCCCTGCGTGTGGCAAGGCTGCCAGCGCCAGCATGAAGCTGGGTGGCTGGGTGGGAGGGGTCCCGGGACCCATTGCAGGAGCCCAGGCTAGGGAGCCACGCGACCTAGGACAAGCAGCAGGGAGAGAGCTCAGGGGGAAAGAGGGAAGGGGCGGCGCGAGGAGGAGGAGGAGGCTGAGGAGGAGGAGGAGGGGGAAAGAGTGGGGTGGGGTGGGGGGGCCATGGCGCAAGGGGTACCGCGGGAGGGAGCGCGCGCGGTAGGGGGCCCAAGCAAGGGGCCCCCGTCGGACCCGACGACCTTTAGCGACGCCACCCAATGCCACGGCAGGCCACGCGAAGCGACAAGGAACCCGTGCTCAGGGGCCCGGCCCAGGAGCCAGGCCCCAGGACTGGAGCTTAAAGCTCTGGGCTTAGGGAGGGCTGGCTGGGCTTAGGGGCAGCATGGAAGGCGAGAGGGCAGGGGAGGGAAGGGAGGGGATCGCGCAGGCCTAGGTCAGCGCAGCGCCCAGGTCCACTGCCAGGTGTCAGGGTTCCTGTAGCCAAGGGGGCCCAGGCGAGGGACAGGGCTGTGTTTTCCCAGAGCAGTCTTCAGGGCGCAGAGGCCAGCTGATGGCACTCCTCTGCAATCCAGGGGAGTAGATCCTCCAGAGAGGGACCTGGACCCAAGCAGGGCCAAAGGAGGGCCCTGCGTGTGGCAAGGCTGCCAGCGCCAGCATGAAGCTGGGTGGCTGGGTGGGAGGGGTCCCGGGACCCATTGCAGGAGCCCAGGCTAGGGAGATTCTGGGGGAGCCCTGGTTTTTGGGAGTGCCTAAATACCTCTTTACCAGTGCAACAGAGCTGATGCCCAAGAGGATGCGCCAGCAAGGGGCCTGACGTCCAGAGAATGGGAGAGTTCCAGGGACCTGGACATGAGTGGTTTGGGGCTCCAGCAATAATCCATGCCCTGGCCTTTAGAGTCATGTTACATAGCCCTCATCAGACCTCGGGAGGGTAGGGATATAGTGGAGAGAGGGGAGAGTGGGGAGAGAGGGGAAAGACAGTGGAGAAAGAGGGGAGAGAGATAGGGGAGAGAGACTGGGGAGAAGGGGGGAGAGAGGGGAGATAGAGGAGGGAGAGAGGGGAGAGAGCAAGGATAGAGGGGAGAATGTGGCCCAGGGGGATGCAGGCTCAAGGCCCAGGTCCATTGTTTGATGTCTGGGGTGGGAGAGCATGACAAGGGCTGAGGGAAGCTAAAGGGCCCTGGCAAGGGGCCTGTAGCCAATGCCCAGGGCCTGATGGCAACAAAGGCCTCCAGAGTCTCAGGCGAGTGTCCAGGGTCCTGGAGAAGAGAGGCAAGCATGCAACCAGGCCCACATCTGAGGTTTTGAAAACAAGGCCAAGTAGCCTAGGCAAAAGGGAGTGCAAATATTCCAGGCAGTATCCTCATTTAAGGAGATTCTATTGTTCCTCCAGCATGCCAGCTGGGCAGCCTGAGACAGCTGCCTCAGAAATTGTCTTGTCAGGTCCTTGGGGTAGGCTAAGGAATTGGAAGAGCATAGGGGTGCCATATAACATGGTGGGACATAGAATGAATGTGTACATTTTGAAAGCAAGTAGCCCAAGCAAGAAGCCTATGCAATGGAAACACATGGGAACATTCAGCCATGTGCTGAAGCCACAAAACCAAGGCAGAGCCTGGCCAGGTAATGTGGCATGGGAGTAGACGACAAAACAGGTATAGGATGTCTCCTATGAGTTTCCATGCAAGTGGCTCAATGGAGGATCCCAATCCTGATGCCTATGTAATGTCTCAGGCTAGATGTGTAGGCCCAAGGGAATCCTGGCACCATGGGTCCGAGCAAGAAAACTGCTCATGTAAATAACCCAGTTAATGGACTTGTATTTAGGACACAATTGGTTCTAGTGGATCCACAGAATCAGTCTCTCCATAAGTTCCCATCTGGGATTGTTTCAGTGCTCTTGCCAGGGTAGCACATTAGGATCCTTGGCAAGGGAACATCTAACCATTAAGCATTGGGTGCTGAAGTTGTGTATTTAGATTCCAGTTTGTCCTCTTGTCATGGCACTCAATCAGGAGCCTATATAAAGGCATTGCCATATCCTGGTAGAAAGGGTAAGGATGTGACTCCGGGAAAATGGATGATGCAAGAATCATGAGCAGGGATTGGGAATGGGGTTGTTCCAGATAATGTTCCAGTGCGAGGTTCATGGATGTGGGTCTTGGAGAGCTAATTTAGTGACATGGACACATGGTCATGGAATTCTGGAAACACAGGGAAATCCTTTTCAAAATAACCATTTGTTAAGAACATGAAAGGTAAAGGTAGGGACTGGTCTGGTCACAGGTCTGGGAAAGAGGATGTGGTAATGGTCTCAAGTTAGAGGTCCAGGCACTAGCCCAGGACATTGGGGTTTGTTTTGTCCATCACATTCACTTGACTGGGCAACAGAGATAAGAGTCCCTTTCAAGGGTCAGGACTGTACCTTGGACAAGTATATAGAATAACTGGCCCATGCAAGTATTGGGGAAATGGACCTAAGGAAAGGGTCTTGTCATTTAGAGCAAGGATGGGAATCTGTGGCCATGAAAGTTGTACACAACGGCATGGTAATTTTGTGAGGCCAAATTGTTAAGACCAGGAAGTAAACATGGCAATGGAATAAGGGCACAGGACTGGTGCAGGGAATGTGGCAGAGGAATGTAGCAAGGGTCCAAAGCAAATAATCTAGGCAACAAGTGTAAGGAGCCTGTAACACACAAAAAGAAGGGAGACTGGGGCACGGGGGGGTGGGGCTTATGGAGTATCTATCTGCAGCTTCTTCCTAAATGGCCACAGCTCTTGCACTTCCAGCCGCATCTCCATTTTCAATGCCCACACTTGCACTATCCAGCTGGTTCTTATTTCCTGCACTCATACCTACCATGCACCTGTGGCCTTTCCTCTTAACCCTATTTCTCACACTTGCATGGTAGAGCTGCAAGTCTAGATTGCCTGTGATGTTTCCAGCTCTGCTGCTGTGTCTCAATGTTCAGCCCCAAGTGTGACAGAAACCTACCAGTCCCATGATAATCCAGTCCCAGGAAAACCAAAGTCCTAGTCAATCCCCTATCCACATCCCACCCCACCCCACCACTATATGAGGAAAGAGACTTACCATCTGAAGCAGGAACATCTCGGCTTGGCCACCAATATAGCTCCTCCTTCTGGAAAGGGCTTCTTCCCCTTCATTTCAGTCACATGATTTTCACACATCAGGTACCCAGAGAGCTTACTGGCTAGGAATGGGTCAAACTGGCTTTTCCTGGAAGTCTGACATGGGATACTTCCAGAAGCCAATCTTTCTCCTGAAACCTCAGTTTATTCATGTGAGAATGATACAAACCCATAAAAAATGCTGAGCTGTTGACAAAAGTTTTACCTCTGTGGTCCCAGTTACAGTCATATATGACATAACATTTCAGTCAATGAAGATCAGTTTGTAAGTTGTTGATCCCATCAGACTAGATCACCTAGTGATGTAGCCATCTTATAACTTTATTAGGTCCATACTCTGATGTTTGCATATGGACAAAATTATCTCAGGATGCATTTGTCAGAAAACATGCCATCATAGAGCAATACCATAAGTGTATGCCTGTGAGCAGGATCATTTTGTTCCAGGAAAATCCTTTATATAAATTACTGTTACTATGATTTAAAATTAAAATTGTCTATTTTGTTCCAAAAAGAAAAGCTGCCTAAAATTTTGTAGCCTGCTGCCTAAAGCTAGGAGTCTCAATCAGTGATTGCTTGCCTAGCATGCACCAGGCCATAGTTTTAATCACCAGAATGGCAAGAACAAAACAAAACCTAGAGCCTTAGTCTGCTAATTCCACCAACAACATGGGGCCACCAAACCAGAACAAATTCAAGTGAACTTGCTCTTTCTCATCTCAGATATGTACTGCTCTATGGTGAACATGTCAATACTGTGTTAACTTCATAGGATCAATAACCCTTCCCCTAAGAACCTCCCTCATGTCCTGCCCTTTATGAGACTCTCTTGATACTCTAGACATTTAGACAATACAAAATCATAAAACAAATTACATCATGAAACTCAGTTATAACAACTAAATTATCCTAAAATAGAACCAATAATAGAATGTTACTTTTTTTTTTTTTTTTTAATCTGGACAGCCCATGACTAAGGCAATGCCACCATGTTCAGAGGTGAAAGTTCACGAAGTTTCTGACTTTACCAGTGGGTTAATCTAATAGCTGGCTTAAAAATTTGAACAGACCACAGGGAGGTGGTGAAGAGTATTGGCATATGGGGCATGAATGGAGGAAGTAGTTTATTATGGGTTTGCCCTTGAGGACAATTATTTGTCCTTGTCCCCTTCCTCCTCTATCCTGCTTCCCTGCTGCCAAGAGCTGAGCAGCTTTCCCTGACCATATTTTTCTGCCATGATATTCTGCCTCATTTGGGTCCCAGATCAATGGTGCTAACTGACATGGACTGAGTCCTCTGAAACCATGAACCAAAATAAACTCTTTTCTCCAAGTTTCTCTTGTTCAGGTATTTGGATCACAGCCATGAAAAGCTAACATAGCATCTTTATATTTTTTTTCATGTGAGGTTATTTTTTTATTTTAGTTTTCATTGTCAATGGACAATGATAAGTGGTGCTGAGAATTGAACCCAGTGCCTCACACATGATAGGTAAGTGCTCTGCCACTGAGCCACAACCCCAGTCCTGAACTTATTCTTAAAAAAATATTTAGCAAATATATAAAAACCTCAATCACATAACCATAAATATTGAATTAATAAAATTATTAGTTACACCACCAGAAATATACTATTTGCCTGAGTCTCTGATCCTCACAATTAATATCCTGGAGGCTTTAACCTATAGGAACTTGATGACAAGTACCAATACAAAAGTACTTTAATTTTTTAAATACATAACTGAAATTATTATTAATTTTAAGGTAAAGGCACTTGGCTTATTTTTCTGTGAAATCTTTATACTGAAAATATAAATGAGCCTCCCAGTAAGGAAATGCCCACCAAGTGGCAAAATTCATTAACATGAACCAATAACAAATGTATTCCTTAAGTACATCTTATTTTCATTTTTCTTAGAAAACCTGTATTAAATCATTTGAGTTAATAGTATGGAAATTAAAGTTGAGTGTTCTCTTCCATCTTATAGAAGAGAAAACTCAACTATCACTAACAGTTAAGCATAAAACCAAAGTTCCTGAGCACTATAACTATATGGAATTCAACTATTTTACTTCATTTGGCAAATGTTGTTGGTACTTAACCATGTGCCAGACATTACAAATAACTTCTACTGAATTTCCATTACAATCCTGATGTGGGTTCATGATTTCTATCATTTTTGAAAACACAATTGACCAAAATTTTTATAACTCTCATGTCAATATCTTGTGGTCAATGTCCACAGGTCAAGTTCAAACTCCAAAGCAAGACAGCCAAGAAACCCATCAAGGGATCTGACACAAGAAAGAGGGTCTACCTTGTTGCATCTGTGTGGGCCAGGCCACGTAATACCACTTCCCTTCCAATTTCCTTTTCCAGAACTCCTCACCCCCAACCACATACCCTGTGTGCATTTTCATCTGCACTCGCCCTAGGACTTTGTCCAGTGGGTTCTTCCCCTGAGTACTCACAGTTTGTAGAGACCAAGAAGGGCACTGGCTGTAGCTGGGGAGGTGAAGGAAGGAGATGTGAAAACAATCCAGTTTCACTCAAAGGGTCAAAGCTGAAGGACAAATGGAAGAGCTCATGGATGCCAGGCCTGGGAAGAACCTCAGTGTCCATTGTACTATCCCACTACTTCCTCTCAACCTTCCGTTCAACCACTTTGCAACTTACTGCACTATCTATTAATTTATTTCCTATTGCCCATCTCTCCTCCAATAGATCATATACCCAGGTAAGGGCAGCATTTTGCTTGGTAAGGAAACTACTGAAACAAGGGCCCTGAAGTCTAGACTGAAAAGAATCATGTTATGATTTGGACATGAAGTGTCCTGAAAAACTGTGAATGCAGAACTATTCAAAGGTAAAATGATTAGACTTAGAGCTGTGACCTAAATGGGTTCACCTTATTTTCAATAGAGTAATCACGGGGGTGGGGATAATAAGCAGGTGGGGTATGATTGAAGGAAGTGGGTCAATGGATACCTTTCCTGAATAGGTCCATATTCCCTGTGGTCTTTTCCCCTTCCCCTCTGTGTCCTGGCCAAAAACAATGGGGTAGCACTCCTCCATCATGCCTTTCCACCATGACATTCTGCCTCATTTTGGGCCCAGAGCAATGCAGAAAGTCTACCATGGATTGAACCTCTAAAACTATGAGCCAAAATAAAGTTTTAGTCCTTTACATTGTTCTTGTCATGTACTTTGTTGTTAGTGACAAAAAACCTGACTAACACAGGCCACAAGCCTTGTCTAGAGAAGGTGAACGATACAGGAATGCACAGACTAGAAAATGCCTCCTTGGAGGGCCAACCACTACTCAACTGTGCTCCTGTGCCAAAAAAGCAGTCATGACTGTTCCAATAAAATCTTACTTAGAAAAATATGTGGGAGGCCAAATTTGACTCACAGGTAGTCATTTCCTAAATGAAATAAAGTTCAAGGACAGAGAAAAATGCCATGATAGAGTTGCATGGATCTGTCAAACAGCAACAACAACAATGGCAGAGGTTTTACAAAGCCTAATAGTGACACAAAATCCTGAAAATAATGCCCCAGGCTGGGAATGGTGGCTCCTACCTGAAATTCCAGCAGCTCAGGAAGTTAAAGCAGGAGTATTATGAATTCAATGCTAGCCTCAGCAACTTATAGAGGTCCTTAACAATTTAATGAGACCCCCATCTCTAAGTAAAATATTAAAAACTGTTGGGTAGGTGACTCGGTAGTAAGCAGTTAAGCATCACTGGGTTCAAGTCCTCAGTACCTAAAATAAATAAATAAATAAATAAATAAATAAATAAATAAATAAATGAGGCCACATTTCTAGCTAGAGACAAGACCACAAATGTACACAATAGGAACCTGAATCTAACCTCACAGCCTCAGGAACATATTTTATAAGGTCAACACCCACTTGACCTGAATAACAGTTTAACACATGTACAACTGAATTCTATAACCAGCCTCATAGCTAGGAGTTAAAGGTAAAAAGCCCTCAGGAACCAGACAGGAGTGCTGAAGAACATTTCTACTACCTGATTAACCTGCACCAATTTAGCAAAAGGAAAAAAAAAGGAAGTAAATGAAAATTCATGAAAGTCATTAGAAAAGTCACTGAATCAGCAATAACCTTGTATAAAAGTACCTTTCAGAGCTGGGGATATTGCTCAGTTGATAGAGTGCTTGCCAAGCCTGCAAACCACCCTGGGTTCAATCCCCAGCATCACACACACACACACACACACACACACACACACACACACACACACAAAGTCCCTTTCACAACATACATAAAAAATTCAAGTCCTCAGGAACAAACAACATAAAAACACAGGGAGCCAAACTTCAATAAGGGGCACATGTGATGACTGGAGTGAATACATGCTCTGCATGGGTCAAAAACCCATTAATTTTGAAAACAAGATGTCACAATGAATGTAATTTTAATCAATATCATAATCTTTGGGGGTGAGATAAAGTTGTTGGAAAAGATGTTTGAAGAGGCATGGAGAAGGAGGTGAACCTTTTAAAGAGTAGCTATGATCAGTGGGAACCCAGTGGGAATGCTCTGTCTATTTCTGGACTCCACAGCCATGCTGGCAAGAGCAATCAGGCTTTTTTTGGGTAGAGGGGAGTGGTGAGGGCAATGCTGGGGATGGAACCCAGGGTCACTCTATCATGGAGCAACTCCCATAGCCATTTTTATTTTGAAACAACATTTTGTAAGTTGCTGAGGCTGGCTTCCAACTTGCAACCTTTGCTTAAGCCTTCCAAGTCACTAGAATTGCAGGCATGGTTCACCAAGCCAGTCAGGTTCTTCATCTAAGAACTCATTCTCTGTACCTACTTTTTCCTTATAGCTCATGGGTAGGTTTTTCAGACTCCAGAATGTACAAAGTCTTGGAATTATGGCACCTGTGTCCACCTGCATGGGTTGAGCCTGGAACCAGGGCAGAGGGTGGCTTGGTTTTGGTGCTGGGCTGTGTGTTATGTAAGTATGAAATGATTCTAAATACTTCTAAAGTTTGATGTTTTTGGAGCATGTTCCCTCCTTGCTAGAGCATGATGTGTTGCCAGACCTCATATATCCCATCAGACTCCCCATGTATCAGCTACTGATCTATACTACTGAGCTTCAGAAAAGATTCCAGCTTAAGAGTTTGACAGACAGCTTGAGAGTTTAGGTTAAAGAAGAGCCACACTCTCTCATGTGAAAGCCCATGACACTTCTCTGAAAGCCTAGAGCCAAGCAGTGACAAGGCAAGTCCTCATCAGCTGTGAATAAATCTTAGAAGCCTCAGCCACCAATACCACCTACTACCAACTAGCAATAAGAGACCATACCTGTTATGGTGACTGTCCATCAACGTGATCAAGCTGACTTCTCCAAGAACTGTTTCTATACAGAAAAACCAGAGCTTCAATGAGACTTTACTTTTCACAAGACCTGTTTCCATATTAATTGAACAAGTGGGCTTTAAAAATTTTGGAAACCCTATTATGTGGTTAAAGTACTTCCTCTACATGCTGTATTCTATGAGTTTTTTTTTTTTTCATATTATTCTTTCTCCTCTGAGCATTGTAAACCTACACAACAATTCTCATTCTTTTTCAATAAACTCTGGACTGAGGACGTGGCTCAAGTGGTAGCACACTCGCCTGGCATGCATGGGGTGCTGAATTCGATCCTCAGCACCACATAAAAATAAAATAAAGATGTTGTGTTCACCAAAAACTAAAAAATAAATATTAAAAAATTCTCTCTCTCTCTCTCTCAAAAAAAAAAAAAAATCCTACTGCCACTATCTCTATTGAATGCTTTAATACCTTGCTTAAATAAAAGCTTCAGTTGCTTACTAAATTCTTAAAACAGAGACAAAGACCAAAGTTCTATAGCAGGCTATAAAATCATTAAAAAAAAATAGAGATCCAGCAGAGCCTTGTAATCCCAGCAACATGGAAAGGTAAGGCAGGAGGAATGCAAGTTCAAACCCAGCCTTAGCAACTTAGCGAGACACTTTCTTGAAGTAGAAAGCAACTCACCAAGGCCCTGTCTCTAAATAAAATATAAAAAAACTGGCTGGGAATGTGATACAGTGGTTAGATGTCTATGGGTTCAATCCCCAGTCCCAAAAACAAAGAAATAAAGATATAGATACAATAGTGATACTCCTGTGAAAACATTACTACCAGTAAGATCACCAATACATCTTATTATACATAAGTTACCAATGATTATCATAAACACTTGAAAAGCCTTAATTAAAAAACATGAGAAGATGGGGTTGTGGCTCAGTGGTAGTGAGCTTGCCTGGCAGGTGTGAGGCACTGGGTTGGATTCTCAGCACCATGTATAAATAAAAAAATAAAATAAAGGTTCAATGACAATAAAAAATATTTAAAAAACATGAAAGCCTTGCCCAGTGGTAACCATATGTAACTCCCTCTCAGTCGCTGGGGGAATAAGGAGGGAAGAAAGAAAGTTGGTGAACAACAGCCTGGGCCAAAATAAGCAATAAAATCTGCCATGGCCAAGCCAGGAGAGGTACTGGAAACCTATAGTCTCAGTGGCTTTTAAAGCTGGGGCGAGAGAATTGATAGTTCAAAGCCAGTTTCACCAATTTAATGAGCCAGTAAGCAAATCAGTGAGACCCTGTCTGTAAAGAAATATTTAAAAAGGGCTGGGGATATGGCTCAGTGCTTAAGCGCCCAGGGGTTCGATCCCCAGTACAAAACAATACAAAATCAAAGGCTGTAGCTCAGTGGTAAAACTCACCTGGATTTAATCCCCAGTATCAAACACACACACACACACACACACACACACACATACACACACACACAGACGAATGAATGTCCAACTTGTTAATGAGGTACACACCTTTTTAGCAACTCTGCAAACTGAGGAAGGAGGAACCAAAGTTTTAAGCCAGTCTCAGCAACTGAGGGAGACACTGTCTTAAAATAGAAAGCAAAAAGGACTTGAATATAGCTCAGTGACAGAGAATATCTGGATTCAACCCCGAAATGACTACCAGGGCAGAAAAAACCAAACCAAAACAAACAAACAACAACAAAAAAGAAACACAGGATGTTGGCCCATGAGTGAAGCTCTGAATTTAATCTCCAGTCCTGCCAAAAATAGAGGACATATATTATCATTCATTAAATTGTTAAAGTGGGCGGGGGTTGTAGCTTAGTGGTAGTGTGCTTTCCTAGCATGCTTGAGGCACTGGGTTCAATCCTCAGCATCACATAAAACAATACACAAACAAAATAAAGGTATTGCACCCTGTATAATTTAAAAAAAATTAAAAGACATTCTTTAAGTTATAGGAATACTATAAAACAAATATCTTTATAAACAAGAATAACCACTTAGAACAAAATGAAGAAAAACTCATTATGAATAGGGGAGGGGGTGAGGAGATGGGAATGCTTGGCATGGCATTGCATGTGAACTATAGACATTAAACCCAGGGCCTCCACGCGTGCTTAACATTGACCCTTTACCATCAGCACAGAAAACAGCAATTGTTAAAAATATATAACACCTAGTAATAAACTCTCATGCAAGCTCTACAGTTATAAAAATGCAAAACTTTCGGGCTGGGATTGTGGCTTGCCTAGCACATGGGGAGCCCAGGGTTCAATCTTCAGCACCACATAAAAATAAATAAAGATACTGTGTCAAACTACAACTAAAAAAAAAAAAAAAAACTGCAAAACTTTCCTGATACCTTTTTAAATGATGCAAAACTTTACCCAACTGGAGTCAAACCTCTATTTGGATGAAGATCATAAAAAAGTAATTAAAAGACAAAAGCCTAAACCTAGACACAGAAGGTATACCAACCTGTAGTCCGAGATGCTCAGAAAACTGAGACAGGAGGACAACTTGAGCCCCAAACTTTAAAGCTAGCCTGGACAACATAGGAAGACCCTCTTACAGAAAAAGAAAGAAAGAAAGAAAACAAACAACAACAAATATGAAATAACTCTACTCAGGAGGTGAGGCAGAAGGATAAAAAGTTGTAGGCTAGCCTGCTTCTGAATAAAAAATAAAAAGGGCCAGGGATGAAGCTCAGTGAGTGGTAGTTCACTCCTGGGTCCAATCCCTAGTTCCAGCAAAAAAACAAACAAACAAACAAAAAAACAACCATAAAGCAGTTCACAAAGTACAGGGCAGGCTGGCATACTGACAACATATGTAATCCCAGCAGAGCTTGGGAGGCTGAGGAAGGAAGAGCACAAATTCAAAATCAGTATCAGAAATTTAGTGAAACCTTAAGCAACTCAGACAGACCCTGTCTCTAAATAAAAATAAAAGACTGGCTGAGGATGTGGATCAGTGATAAAACTCCTCTGAGTTCAATCCACAGTATCAAGCACACATGACACAAACACAACACAATGAATGCCCAGCTGGTTAAAGAGGTACACTCCTTTAATCCCAGCAACTCAGCAAAATAAGAAAGGAGGAACCAAAGTTTGAAGCCAGCCTTGGAAACTGAGGGAGACACCATCTTAAAGTAAAAAGTAAAAAGGGCTTGGGATTTAGCACAGTGGCAGAGAATCTCTGGGTTCAACCCCTAAATCCCGACCAGAAAAAAATAAGGTGGCCTATGAGAGCAACTCTGAGTTTAATCCCCAGTTCCGCCAAACATAGAGCATGTAATATTATGATTCGTTAAATTAAGTCATAAGAATGCGAGAAAATAAATATCTTTATAAACAAGAATAACCAGTTAGAACACAATGAGAAGAAACTCATTAGGAATAGAGGAGGGGTTGAGGAGTTGGGGGGAAGGAGGGTTGGCGTCTCACTGCATGTGAACTCTAGACATTAAACCCAGGGCCTCCACACGTGCTCAACATTCACCATATATCTTCAGCACAGAGAACAGCAATTGTTAAAAATATGACACCTAGGAATAAACTCTCATGCAAGCTCTACAGTTATGATACTGCAAAACATTCCCAAAATGATAAAAGACTTCACCCAACTGATGTCAAACCTCGATTTGAATGAAAATCCTAAGAAAAACAAAATACAAATGTCTAAAACCTGGACGCAGAAGGTACCAGCCTGTAGTCCCAGCTGCTCAGAAAGCTGAGACAGGAGGACAATTTGAAACCAAAATTTTAAGACTAGCCTGGACAACATAAGAAGACCTTCTTCCAGAAAAAGAAAACAAACACCAACAACAAATATGAAATAACCTCTCCGGAGGTAAGGGAGTACGATGAAAAGTTCCAGGCTAGCCTACCTCTAAACAAAAAATAAAAAAAAGGCCAGGGATAAAGCTCAGTGGGTCCAATTGCTAGTTCCAGAAAATAATAATAATAATAAAAGAACTTTAAAGCAGTTCACAAACAACAGGATAGGCCCCCAAACAAACAAACAAAAGATATATGTACAATAGAAACACTCCTGTGGAAACATTACTACCAGCACCAACCACCAATATAACTTCCTATAAGAAGATTACCATTGATTATCATAAACGCTTTAAGGGAAAAGTCTTCATTAAAAAAACCTGAGAGCCAGACACAGTGGTGACCATGTGTAATCCCCTCTCAGCAACTGAGAAGGAACTAAGCCACTAAGGCAGGAGGAATGAAATTTAGAAAGCAGTCTGGGAATTCAGACCTTCTGCCAAAATAAGCAATGAAAATTGTTATGGCTGAACCAGGCAAGGTGGTGCATACCTGTTATCCCAGTGGCTCAGAGGGTGAGGCAGGAAGATTTTGAGTTCAAAGCCAGCCTCAGCAACTTAGGAAGTCACTAAGCAACTCAGTGAGACCATGTCTCTAAATAAAATATTTTAAAAGGGCTGGGGATATGGCTCAGTGCTTAAGCAGCCTGGATTCAATCCCTCCTAAAAAAAACAACCAACCAACCAAAAGCAAACAAACAAACAAAAAACCCCATAGCTGTGGCTTAATGGTGAACCTCCCCTGGGTTGAATCCCCAGTATCAAACACACACACACACACACACACACACACACACACAAAGAGTGTGCACACACGTGTGCATTTGGGGAGGCACACACACAAGGGAATTAATGTCCAGGTGGTTACAGAGGTACACTCCTTTAATCCCAACAACTTTGCAAACTGAGGAAGGAGGGATCCCAGTTTTAGACCAGCTTCAGCAACTGAGGGAGACACTGTCTTAAAAAGTAAAAAGGGGGGATAGGGTGGTGGCTCAGTGGTAGAGCACTCACCTAGCACTTATGAGGCCCTGAGTTCCATCCTCAGAACCACGTAAAAATAAAATAAAATAAAGGCACTGGATCTAACTATAACTAAAAAAAGAAAAAGAAAAAAATCTTAAAAAAAAAAAAAGTAAAAAGGGCTTGGGATGTATCTCAGTAGCAGAAAAATATCTGGGTTCAACCGCCAAATCCTCACCCGAAAAAAAAAAAAAAAAAAAGCAAGCCCGTGAGTTCAGCTCTGAATTTAATCCTCAGTTTCACCAAAAATAGAGAACATATATTATCATTCATTAAATTGTTTAAGTCACAAGAATGCTAGAAAACAAATATCTTTATAAAGAAGAATAACCAGTTAGAATGCAATGGCGAAAAACTCATTAGAAATAAATGAGGGGGGCCGGGGATGTGGCTCAAGCGGTAGCGCGCTCGCCTGGCATGCCTGCGGCCTAGCATGCCTGCGGCCTGGGTTAGAAACTCAGCACCACGTACAAACAAAGATGTTGTGTCCGCCAAAAACTAAAAAATAAACATTAAAAAATTCTCTCTCGCGCGCGCTCTCTTATAAATGAGGGGTTGGAGGGTTGTGGGGGTGGTTTGCATAGTGCTGCACCTGAACTCTAGACATTAAACCCAGGGCCACCACACATGCTCAACATTCACCCCATACCCTCAGCACAGAAAACAGCAATTGTTAAAAATATATCACACCTAGGAATAAACTTTCATGCAAGCTCTACAGTTGTAAAACTGCAAAATGTTCCTGAAATGATGAAAAACTTCACCCAACTGAAGTCAGACCTTTATTTGGGTGAAAATCATAAGGAAAACAAAATACAAACACCTAAACCTGATCACAGAAAGTACCAGCATGTAGTCCCAGCTGCTCAGAAAGCTAAGACATGAGGACAACTTGAGCCCCGAACTTTAAGGCTAGCCTGGACCCCCTTCCATAAAAAGAAAACAAAAAGCAACAACAAATATGAAATAACTCTACTCCAGATGTGAGGCAGTAGGATGAAAAGTTCCAACCTATCCTGCCTCTAAAGAAAAAATTTTAAAAAGGCCAAGGATAAAGCGCAGTGTTAGAACACATCTAGGTCTAATTCCTAGTATGGGTGGGGGGAGAACCATAAAACAATTAACAAAGAAAGGACAGGCTGGGCAAGGTGGCACACACTCCGGTATTCTTAGCAGAGCTTAGGAGGTTGAGGCAGGAGTGCAAATTCAAAGCCAGTCTCAGCCATTTAGCAAGGCCCTAAGCAACTTAGCCAGACCCTGTCTCTAAATAAAAATATAAAAAACTGACTGGGATGGTTGTTCAGTGGTTAGTCTCCCTGAGGTTCAACCCCTGGGGCCCCCCAAGAAATATAAAATATAAAGACAGAATGTTCTATCACCCAGGGGCTGAACAAAATGCAAAGGAAGTCTTCTACTGAACCGGCAGAGATGTAAGGACTGACAACCCAGTTTCTGGACCTTGGGTACTGACCCAGTGATTTCACTTCCACAAATTCATTTTGAAGAGTTAGGGCCAATTCAACAAATACATTCCAAAAACTCGCTTAAATAAGGGCAAATAAAGTGGGCAAAGTGGCTCATAACCATGATCCCAGGTACTCAGGAGCAGGAAACTTCGGGATACCAATTTTAGGACAATCTCAAGCAAGGCAGTGAGACCCTGTTGATTCAGAATAAAAAGTAAAATAAATAATAAAAATGGGCTGAGGGGGCTGGAGTTGCGGCTCAGTGGTAGAGTGCTTGCCTACCATGTGTGAGACAAGGAGTTCAATTCTCAACACCTCATATAAAAAAACAAAATAAGGATCATTGACAACTAAAAATATGTTTTCCAAAAAAAATGGGCTAGAGATGTAGCTCAGTGATAAAGTAGTCCTAGGCTCAATCCCCATTAGCAAAAATAGTTTAAACAAAAAACGGGCAGATCACTATAAGGAAATATCTGTGCATTGGCTCATTCAGGCTTCTAAAACAAAACCCCATTGCACCTCTTACAAACAACCATTTATTTCTTACCCTTTTGCTGGGGTAGAAGTTGGAGATTGAAGACTGCTTCCAAATTGCTTAGACACCTTCCTGCAGGCTCCTTACAAAAGGGAGAATCAATCTGGGACTCCTTTATATAGCCACATCCATATCCTGGGCTGGGGACTCCACCCTCAGGGTCAAAGGCTCCTCCCCTTAAGAGATAAATTTCAGCCCTGCTAATGGTACATTTCTGGCATCACCACTCCCTCATTAGGGTGGAATAAATTAGAGTGCATCCAAACAAAATACCACTCAACCTTTGAGAAGTTATTTAGACTACGAGGCAAACAAACTTTTCATGTTTTGAGACAACTAAGGAAATCCAAACACCACCAGTGTGACAATAATAATGAATTACCGTTGATAATCTTCAGTATTTATGAAAACTTAGCTTTGAGAGATACAAAATAGAACATTTAATGCAATGGTTTTGCTGGCCATGCATGAAGAACTATTGAAGAGGGGCAAAAGTGGAAAAAGCACAATCTCTCAACTTTTGCAAATATCAAAAATGCTCCAGGGGGGCTGGGATTGTAGCTCAGCGGTAGAGCACTCGCATAGCACAGGCCAGACCTGGGTTCAATCCTCAGCACCATATAAAAATAAAGGCATTGTGTTGTGTCCATCTACACCTAAAAATATAAATATTTAAAAAAAATGCTCCAGGGCTGGGATTGTGGCTTGGTGGAAGAACACTCATGTTGCACGCATCAGGTAAGGGTTTCCATCCTCAGCATCACATAGAAATGAATAAATAAAATAAAGGTACTATGGTCATCAAAAATAAAAAAATAAAATAAAAGAATGAAAGAAAAAATGTTCCACAAATGTTTTTTAAGTTATTTGTGTTTTCATTTACTGACATGACAAAACCTTAAGATAAACTGTCACATACAGTAGCAGGGAAAGAGCCAGGTATGATGGTGCATGCTTGTAATCCCAGCGGCTCTGGAGGCTGAGGCTGGAGGAGTGCAAATTTAAAGCTAGTCTCAGCAACATAGTGAGCCCTAAGCAACTTTGCAAGACCCTTTAGCAAGAAAGAGCAGGCTGCATCCAAAGGTGCCACCCAGTCATACAGGAGGTGAAGCACAGGTCACAATCCAGGGGGGAGAGGAGATGTTCCCAAAACAGGCAGAACACCCAGAGGTCTTCTAATTAGACAGAAGCTCAGTCCCGGAGGCAAGAATAGTTTGCATCCTTGAGCTTGCAATCCTCCTGCCACAGCCTCTGAAGGCAAAATATCCATGACCTAAGGAGAATGTTTAGCATAGAATACTATGCAAATAATGTACATTTTCAAAGGCACCACCCAGTCACACAGGAGTTGAAGCACAGGTCACATCTAGGGGGAGAGAGGATGTTCCAGAACAGCCAGGACACCCACAGGTTTTCTAATAAGACTGAAAGCTCAGACCCTGAAGCCTAAGAATAGTTTTCATCTCTTTGCACCCACCAAAAGCTCAATCTGATGCTAAAAGTTTTAAATTATAATCCCTCCACTCCACTGAAGAAGTGCATGATGCAGGTACCACCACCCTTGTGTTCACAAAGAAATGAAAAGCCAGGAGTTTGTGGTACATTCTGCATCTCTCCCCACACTGGACTTTAAAGCCCTTCTTAGAAGGTCACCCACAGGTCAAGAGTAGAGGCTCATGTTTGGAAGTCAACCACTAGGGGAGCTGAGGCAGGAGGATTGAGAATTCAATGCCAGTCTCAGCAAATTATAAGGCCCTTAGCAACTTGGTAAAACACTGTCTCTAATAAAAAATAAAAAATGGGCTGGGGATATGGCTCAAGGGTTAAGTGCCCTGGGTTCAGTTCCTGGTGCTAATTAATAAATAAATAATAAAAATTTTAAATACCAGGGAACAAAATATGAGTTCATTCAGGTAAATTTACATATTATATGTGAATGTAAAACACAAATATGGTGATATTCTCAAATTAGTTATGAAAATATTAATACTGGAGTCACATTGTACTATGATTTCCATGACTACTTCCTTATGAAACCTTTCTACATCACTTGAATTTTAAAATAAACCCTTTATTTTCACAATTTAGTAAAATAAAATTATTTCATTTTCTAAATGATACAGTGGTGCAAATCTTCTTAAGAAGATCTACTAAGGTGCTAGGGGCATAGCTCAGTGGTAGAGTGCTTTCCTAGGATTATGAGACATATTTGATCCCCAATACCAAAAAGCAAAAAAGAACTATAAGGGGCAAACAAGAAGGAGATTAAAGCTGCAGTCCTAAGGCCAGTTGAGGGTCATCCACAGAAAAATCCAGAAACAGCAAGGGGCAATAGAAGCAGATATCTTACACGGACATTGGGCAGAGCCAGATAGTTCAGAGAACCACAGACCAATCAGAGTCAGGAGAGGTAGGGAGGGTTGAGTGGGCAACCAAAGAATTCTGATTCTCCTTCACAAGACAAAGAAGACAAAGGAATGAAAGAGCAGGCTGCATCTAAATTTAGCAACAAGACCTGGAGGACCTAAAGAGAATGCTTAGCATAGTATACTATGCAAAAAATGTAAATCTCCAAAGGCCCACCCAGTCATACAGGAGGTGAAGCATAGGTCACAAACCAGGGGTGAGGAGAGGTTCCCAGAGCAGCCAGAACACCCAGAGGCTTTCTAACTAGACAGACAGCTCAGACCCTGAAACCTAAGGATAGTTTACATCCTTGAGCTTGCAATCCTCCTGCCTCAGTCTCTGGAGTGGCTGGAATTACAATAATTCTAAACACTGAAGATGAATGAAGGCAGAATGGTATCTGCCTTCATGTCAAAATGATCCTCTCCACACTAACAATTACTTACCCCTTTCCACCACTCCCTGAAATGAGTTGGTTATTGCACCAACAAAGGCAGTCGCTTTTCCATCTGTTAAAGTTAAAACTGCCTGAAGAAATCATTACATTAAGGTACCCTCCAGGAGGTCTGGAATAGCTCTGATAACCCATGTCTACAAATCAAGAGCTCAAAGCTCTTTGGAAGTCAAAACTCCAGAGATTGCTTAAACCTGATAATCCCTGCCCTCTACTCAAGCTGCATCTGTTTTGGGGAAGAGGAAGAGGGTACATTCAGGGTATCCCAAAACCAGGTGGAAAAGATTCTTCGTAATCCAGAGCCATCTCATCCCTTAGGCTACTTCTTTGGAGAATATAAAGGCACTTTTTGGAGGGGAGGGGGGACAGCACAGCCAGAGATGCCAAAGTCAGCAGGGTAGAGGTAGAAATAGCTCTGGAAACGTCCTTTTCAGGGTTTCCTTAGTTAGATTTCTGATTAGTTTCTTGTTTATTCACCCTTTCAGAACTGCCTACAATGTCTTCAGAAATCCATGTACTCAGAGGGAAAGTCAAACCCATTAAATAAGAAGTTGAAAAGTTTAGGAGAGTAATGTACATGTTCATAGTCCTAGAGGTCAGGAGGATAAATAGGTGTGGCAGATTATGGACATGGGGCCTGGTGCTTCTTGATGGTACAGAACAAACAGGAGACTCACAAGAAGTTCAACAATGAGTAGCTGCTGAGACCCCAAGACTCAAGGACAGTTCAGTGGACCCCTGATGCTGGTGAAAACTAGGGCTGGAGTTGTAATTCAGTGGTAGAGTGCTTGCCTAGCATGGGCGATGCCCTGAGTTCTACCAAAGCGTGGGCGTGGCTGGTGACATGCCAGCTGAAAACTTTTGGGAAAGGGAGTGCATTTGCACTTACAAATTATGATTATTGCCTTCCCTTCTCCAAGACAGGAAAGAATTCAATTCAAACTGATGCCCTAAGTGAGCCAGATTCTGTTTTCTCAATTTGTTGTTGTTTCAGTGTGTGTGTGTGTGTGTGTGTGTGTGTGTGTGTGCGCACGCGCGCAGGTGCACATGCCTGCGTGGTACTGTGGATTCCACCTGGGCCTTGTGAATGCTAGGTAAATGTTCTATCACTATACCCAGCCCATCTTTTCTTATATCAAGCCAGGGTCTTGCCAAGTTGCCCAGGATAGCCTTGAAGTTCCTGATCCCACCGTCTCAGCCTCTAGAGTAACTAGGATTATATACAACAAGGCCCAGCCAGATTCTGCTTTAATTTTAGGTGTTGATGCTGTTACTGACAGTCAGCCAGATAACCCACCTGGCCAGCAACCCTGCAGGCGAGACTCAGCTGTCCCAATGCATAAGAAATAAGGAAACAAGGAAATACAAATCTTATGCCTGTTGACCAAACTGGGAAGAAGCAGCTAGATTGTTTCTCTCCAGGCCCTAAAGAAACTGGTTACAATTTATAGAAATAAAAGACAGGAGTTATATTGAAGTGACACCCCCTTTCTCCACAGAAAAGCCCTCTTCACCATTACATTACATTACATTACTCTCCTAAACTTTTCAACTTCTTATTAGGACTGTCAGCAAAAGGGTCCCTGGAAAAGAGTCCATTGTACATAAACTTCCTATTTTCATGTCACCCTGTTTACTTGGCCACTGGCCGAGAAGATACCAGCACTCCAGGCGCTGGACAATCCCTTACTAGTTTTTCACAAACGTATCCAGTATAGTACTTTGCAGAAATGTGCAAACAAGGCCCCTGCCTTGAGCTGGGCTTCACAGAGATGTCTACATTTTTAAAACAAGTTACAAATGGGATTCATGGTAACAACTGGCAAGACGAAGAAAGAAAGGGGAGAAGAAGCTCTCCCCTTCTCAGGTGTTGTCCTTGAAGGGTTAACTTGCCCAGAACAGTGAAAGAAAAAGCTGTTTTATGTGAACTGCTGCAGACTGTGAACTTCTGAGCCCCTCCCCTTACATGCTGGATATAAAACTCTGAAACTCTCTGAACTCGGGGTTCAGGGGATTGATTGATTACAGCAAAGGCTGTACCCTCTGAACCTGACTGCAGCCAAATAAAACTGTTTCCTGCTATCTTCAGTGCCTTATCTTAGGTGTTTGTCCCTACAACAATATATTTACAGATGTAGCTTGGTTATGTAGCCAGAGAATGTGTGAATTTCAGCTTCCTTGGTAGGACCTTGATCAGGACTTGCTCATAATTTCAAAGGGGATCTGTTTCAATGCTGTCTATACATTTGAATTTAAAGAGAATCATTCTGATCAACTTTAATCATGACGTTATGAGCACTTTTCTCAACTAAGCCTTAATTTCCATAGCCTAGTTTAGACAGAATCTCCCTACCCTGGCTTTTTATCACTCTTAATATTTAATCAAATTCTTCACTCTCCCCACCCTTGATGTCTCATCACCCTAGTCTGCCTTCAGCAAGTATCCTGCTCAGTAATTCTAGTAAGAATCCCCCATACCCTTGATGTGTTGTACTCATTTTCCATCCACTATTACCACCATCCTGTTCCTTGACTACAATTGTGCTCAATGTCAAAAACAAACACAAACTAAAAATCTTCCATACTGCAAAAGTCTTAACACTTTGACCTATCACAATAGTCCTCAATAACGTTTTCTTTACTCTGTAAACTAGGGTCAGATAAATTTTTATTAAAAAAAAAAAGCCCTTCCTATTCTGGACAGCACTGACATGCATCTCCAAGAACTAAGAGACACTTATCAAGATCTTTTGGTAACCTGAGGTGGGAATGGGTACAGGACCAAATCAAAGGATATCACTTTCTCCCAGTATTTTTTCCATTTCTTAGATGAGAGAGAGTGAAAGAGAGAGAGAAGAAATCACAGCCTTAAATGCAATAAAGTTTCAATATGGAAAAACACCAAAGTATTTAAAATAACAACAATATCCCAGTAATCATTCCATGTACACAATAAAATTAATTGTGGGTTATTAATTAATTTCATATTAATATCCTTCCATAATGTCTTAACATGGAGTCATACTCTTTAGATAAATGGCCTTGAGCGAGGGTTGGACACAATACCCTGGCCGCATAGTTGTGTCACACTATATCCCAACCTCCTCTTATCACAGCCTGAGCTCCTCCAGGGCAGGAGCTGTGGTTAGAAGTCAGGATGGGAAGCTGCTCATGACAGCTGAGCACAGGCCTCTAATTCCATTATCACTTGAAGAGTACCAGGTACAGGACTAGTGTTGTGGCTCAGTGGTAGAGTGCTTGCCTGGCACTTGTGAGGCATTGGGTTCAATCCTCAGCATGACATAAAAATAGATAAGTAAAATAAAGATATTTTGTCTACCTAAAATTAAAAATTAAGGAAAAAAAACTATCAGGTACTTATTTTTCATTTTTTATTTATTTTGTTGTACTAGGAATCAAAATCAGTGCCTCCCACTGGCTAGCCAAGCACTCTATCACTGAGCTACATTCCAGTCCTTTTTATGTTGAAATTATAGGTGGGAACCACTATAATTTTTTTAAAGAAATTTAATTCTTAAAAAAAAATAAATCATAGTTGGACACAATACCTTTATTTTATTTGTTTATTTGCATGTGGTGCTGAGGATCCAACCCAGCACCTCACACATACTAGGTGGGCACTCTACCACTGAGCCACAACCCCTGCCCCAGAAATTGAATTCTTTATTGGCCCTCTGGTCAAATTAAGTCTGGTGCTTTTTCTTTATATCATTATTTGATCTCAGTTTTAAAAAAAAGAGATTCAAGAAAATTTAAGTCTGTGTCAGAGTGTTAATCACATTTCCCCAGTGGCAATCAACATGGAAACATGGACTGGATATTATTATATAGGATTTAAGATTTTTTAAAAATATTTTTTAGTGTTGATGGACCTTTATTTTATTCACTTATTTATATGCAGTGCTGAGAATTGAACCCAGTGCCTCACACATATGAGGCAAGCACTCTACCACTGAGCCACTACCATATCCCAGTCTTTAAGATATTTTTCCAAGGATGTGTATGCATCTATGTGTCCTTTTATAATGGATACAAATGAAGACTGCTCTGCTTCTGTTGAGGTATAAATGGCATATAATTGTAGCTTATATATCTATAGTTTTTTTTGTTGTTGTTATTTCAGAATGGCTTATAAAGTGCTTTGTACTTGGTCATTCTATTAACTTGAGAACAAGTAGAGCTTCTTTTACTCTTTTTTTTTTTTTTTTTTTAGTTGGTACTGGGGATTAAACCCAGGGACACTTAACCACAGAGCCACATCCTCAGGCCCCCCCCTTTAAAATTTTTAGTTTTTTGGTTGTAGATGGACACAATATATTTATTTTTATGTGGTGCTGAGGATGGAACCCAGTGCCTTGCATGTATGAGGCAAACTCTCTACTGCTGAGCTATAGCCCCAGCCTGTCCAGCCCTTTTTGTCTTGATAAATTGCTCAGGTCCTGGCTAAATTGCTGGGGGTGGTCTCAAACTTGTGATCCTCCTGTCTCAGCCTCTCAAGTCACTGGGATTACAGGCATGTGTCACTGGGCCTGGCACAAGTAGGAATTATTAATTGAATAATTTTTATAGCAAACTTATAAGAAGAGAAAGTAGATGGGCCCAGTGGTGCATATCTGTAATCCCAGTGACTTGGGAAGCTGAAACAGGAGGATTACAAAATCAAGACCAGCCTCAGCAATTTAGCAAAGCCTTAACCAAGGTAATGTTGCTGTCTCAGAATAAATGTAGTTTAGTGGTAAAGACCCTGGGTTCAATCCTCAGTGTGAACAAACAAATAAACAAGATAAAGAATGAGACCTAAGTGTTTTTACAGTTTTTAAAAAATATTTTTTAGTTGTAGATGGACACAATACCTTCATTTATTTATTTATTTATTTATTTATTTATGTATGTATTTATGTGGTGCTGAGGATTTAACCTAGTTCCTCACACATGCTAGGCAAGTGCTCTACACTGAGCTACAGCCCCATCCCCTCTTATAGTTGTTGACCTGACAATCTTTTTAACCTTTCTAGAATGATTCCATATGTACTTTTTCAATTGCAAGTCAAAATTTTTACTTAAAATATAACTTACTTTACATGAGTGATGTACACATTTTATGAAAATATTTGTTGTGTAAACAATACGTTAGTAATCAGTTAATATGTACATATTAACACCTGTGCATCACCCTCAGTTTATGGTTCAAGACCATGGTGATGATGATGATGATGATGATGATGATAATGACGATGATGACCGACAACAATGGCAAGGATGATGATGAAGCCTGATTTAGTTAAGAGCATGCTCTGTGGCCAGACATAGAGGTTGGTGCTTTCCTATGGTCCCAACTAATATGGAGGTTGAGTTCAATACCAGATTGGGCAATTTAGAGAGCCTCTGTTTCAAAATTTAAAGACCCTGGGGTGTAGCTTAATGGTACTGTGTTCCTGCATTCAATCCCCAGTGCCAGGAAGGGTGTGGGAAAAGAAGAGTTGGTGGAAGTGGATTATTTGAATTTGAATTCCTGGCTCTTACTCTTACTGACTGTGTTGTCTCAAGGAAGTTACTTAATCTCTGGACTTTAATTCCTTATCTATGAGAGGTAATGATGATGATGATCATGATAATAATAATACCTGTCCCATAGGCCAGTTATGAAGATCAAATGAATTAATATCTGCACCGGTGGCTGGGGATGTGGCTCAAGTGGTAGCGCTCTCGCCTAACATGCGTGAGGCAATGGGTTCGATTCTCAGCACCACATAAAAATAAAATAAAGATGTTGTGTCCACCTGAAACTATAAAATAAATATAAAAAAATCTGCACCATTTTAAAATAGTGTTTAGCACACAAATTTTTGATGAATGAGAATAGCATAGAGAATTCACAAAGTAACTATTAAACAAAGCAATGATAATTAATATTCATTGCAAACTTACTGTGAGAAACTGATGTGACTCCATTTTTGAAAATAAATATATAATAGCAGCTTCTACCTCAAGGTCTGTCCTAAGAAAGGGGGCGTCGTGACCCTTGTCCTGGGAAAAACCCATAGAGCACTCCTAAGCATGTACCTACCCTGCTGAGTTGTTTGTCTGCAAATAACAGGAGAGATCTGTGGCACCAGGTGTCCCTGACTCAGTTAGGGTGAAGACCCATAGCAACCCCCTAGCAACCATCAATCAGCACGAGACAGGAAAAATACCTGGGATGCCAGATGACCCCCCAGTAGTTTATGGTGGTTGATAACATGTTGGGAAACCATGTAGTTTAGCAGGTACTCCCCTCATGGCCTAAAACAATCTGTTCAAAAGAATCCCCCTCTTGTATCACCCCTACCCAACTTGTTCCCGCCAGTGAATGTGCTAATCAATGTTAAGATATGTTGTTTAATTTTCCCGTGATATGGAATGATTTGCTGTGTGATGTTGTGACGCATAGAGTATTCACCCCAAACATATAAAATCTCTCTGAAAAAAGGACCAGGATTCACTCTCTGGGGCCACTCCATCGGTGAGTCCAGGCTCCAGTTTGCAATAAAGACTCTTGTGTGATTGCATCAGATTCGTCTCCTGGAGGTCTATTGGGGGTCCCATGAATCTGGCATTACAACTGTGTGCCTGTTTCCAAATTTAGTATTTTGAGCACATTATTGCTTTTCATTCTCCCAGAATCCTCTCTGAAGGATAGAGATTCATGTTACAAATGAGGAAACCTGAAACCCAGAGTGCTTAAGTAATCTTTCTAAAGTGGCCCAGCTAGTGTGTAGCAGAATTGAGATTGAGTTAGCCTATCTCTATCTAGAAGTTATATTACTACCCACTGCATGTCCTTGTTGCATTTTAACTATTCTACTATTGATCAAGTTGATTCTGTACAATTTGGGATCCTCTATAACCTCAATGAGCTGCATAAATATTCAACTTTGTCATTCTCTTCTTTTTGAAAGTATTCTGATAAATCTTAATTTATTCATATCTTTTTATATCAAGGTATGCACATTTTTTGAGACAGTTTCTCCCTATGCTGTCCAGGCTGTCCTCAAATTTATAATCCTCCTACCTCAGCTCTCTTTGTAGATGGGATTTCAGACATGTGCCACCATGCCTATGTAGAGATATATTTAATGCCAAACAAAATGACATATCTGTCTTTAATAAGCATATTATGATAACAAAGATGGTTTTAGGTTCACAAATATTCTGTCTCTACTAATAAGGAGATTACTTGAATTATTTAATCTATTACTTTGGTGACTAAATTTTTTTATTTGTTTGACCTCAGATTGAATCCTTCAGAAGTAGAGCAAGGCCAGAGGTATCAGGAATTGAACCCAAGGGTGCTTAAACACTAACCCATATCCACAGCCACTCCCAGCATTTTATTTATTTATTTATTTTTGTATCAAGGATTGAATTCATAGGCACTCAACCACTAAGCCACATCCCCAGCCCTATTTTGTATTTTACTTGGAGACATGGTCTCACTGAGTTGCTTAGTGACTCACCATTGCTGAAGCTAGCTTTGAACTGGTGATCCTCCTGTCTCAGTCTCCTGAGCTGCAGGAATTAGAGGCAGGTGCCACCTTGCTTGCCCCCACAACCCTTTTTATTTTATTATATTTGTAGATGTTGATGAACCTTTATTTTATTCATTTATTTATTTGCAGTGCTGAGAATCAAACCCAGTGCCTCACACATGCTAGGCAAATGCTTTGCCCCTGAGCAACAACCCCATTCTCCTTTTTATGTTATTTTGAGACAAGGTCTTGGTCTTCCTAATTGCTGAGAGCCTTGCTAAGTTGCTAAGGCTGACCTCAAACTTGCAATCCTCCTACCTTAGCCTCTTGAGTAACTGGGATGGCAGGCCTGTGTCATCACACCTAGGAAAGTCCGTATATTGCAACCAACAATAGGATCATTATGAGGCTCTTGAAACATCAAAAAGGTAAACATACAGCCATGGATTTCAATACTTTCAATTTTTTTTTTCTTTTCTAAGAATTGAACCCAACATTTTGTGCAGGCTAGACTGGAGTGGCACCCTCTTTCTCCACAGAAAAGTCTTAACTGGGCTTCTTCAGAAATCTTCACCATGGTTGATTTTAGGACTGTCAGCAAAAGTGTCTCTGCAAAAGAGTTCAACGTAGATAAACTTCCTATTTTCATATTGCTCTATTTTAATTGACCACTGGCCGAGAAGATACCAGCACCACAGGTGCTGGACACCCCCTTACTAAGAAGCTGTAAGGAGCACAATGACTGATTACAATTGATAGAGAGCATAGCTCCATGGACATGCACAAAGAACATGTCCTGTTGTAAAAACACATTAATGAACATTGACATTCACTGGGTGAAACCAATCACCAATGTACACCACCAACTTGGGACTATATTTAAATCACTTGTCCTGCCACATCAATAAGGCTGTTCCACAGACATCAGAGACACTAGCTGCCTTGCTGCCCATCTCCAGATCAAATCCATCATTTTCTGACATCCAGTTGTTGGCTGGAGAGAACCACCAGACAAGGCCCTCTCTGTTCTTTGGCTAAGAGAATTCACCTGGCAGCAGAGGTATTTTGGGGCTCATGGTTGCCCTTAGGATTGTGTCATTAGCTTATAGTTTTAAATTAGTGTGCATTGAATGCTAGTTGGGGTGCTCCAGCACACTGAACACTTTTGCATTAATTGTTTATATTTGATGATTGGTGTGATGGAATATATGCTTGCACTTAAAGACAATCCGTCCCTGAGTAATTATTAATGGCATCACTGGTGACATCCATCTACCCAGATCATCCTGGGTGGTGTTCTCCCCATTCTCTTTAATTTGATTGTGTTGAGTATTGAAGCCAGGAATGCTTTACCCCTTAGCTACATCATCAGTCCTTTTTATATTTTATTTTGAGACAGAGTTTTGCTAAGTTGCTTATGCTCTTACTAAAAGGTCCTTGCTTAGCATCTGGATGTCCATCTTAAGTGACAGCCTCCATTTTAAGAAAAAAGTTTCTTTCCTGCCCAAGGGAATTTCTGAAAAACTCACCACTCCTTCATATCAACCCCATTCTTAACTGCCCACATTAGGACCTTCCTGGCTCTGATTCTTGAGTCTGTCCTATAAAAATTCCAGAACCCAAGCCTGTTTTGCCTCTCTCTCCTATAGAGAGATGGCCTTTGTTTTTCAGCTCTGACAAATAAACTGTCATGTGTATCTCTGCCTGGTCTCCGTCTTTCATTTCTCGCTTACTCATCTCTCGTTCCTCGCTTTCACTTCACTCACTAAATTGCTGAGCCTGCCCTCCAACTTGCCATCCTCCTTCCTCAGCCTCCAGAGTCACTGGAATTAATTACAGGTTTGAACCATGGCTTCCAACTACTCCTTTTCTTCTCCTTAACCCTCGCCTTCTTTATCTTCTTGGTAGAACTGGTAGTTGAGCCCATGGACATTCCACCATGGAGATATATACCAACCCTTTTTATTATTATTTTTTAATTTATGAGATAGGATATTACTAATTTTCCCAGGCTGATCTTAAACTTGGGATCCTTCTGTTTTAGTCTCCAGAGTAGCTGAAATTACAGGTACACACTATGGAGCTCTAACATCTTAAGAAACTTTTCCAGGCCCCCAGCCCACTCACAAATTCCTCTTTCTCTTTTCTTCATCTTCAGGTATCCTGGTGGACTTAGGGAACAACTTTGTTTTTTGTTTTTTTCTAGACTTCCCTAAAGTTCTTTTTTTTTTCTCTTTTCTAAACCTAGTCTTTGTCCCCTCATAATAGACTGAAGTACATTAAACTAAGGATCCATTCCCTTCCTTGTCTTTAAAAATAGGGAAAAATCATTCTGTATTAATTATTCTTATCATATTTATAATAATATAATATAAAATGATTTTATAGCACTTAATGTCATCATATTTTGATATTGTTAAATTATAAATACTTTATTTTCTCATAACAATATTATTATATATTTACATATAATAATATAAAATTTATATTTTAATGTATAGTATTCTTATGGTATTTTAATGGTATAAGTTTTAAAACCTAAATTTAATAAAAATTAAATGTAAAATATTACATTAATATATTGTTACATCATTGTTCTATGAAACTGGTGTAAACATTCTTATGTTTCCATACAACCTACTGTGAACATAACTGTCTGAACATGGGATAGTCATGGGAAAGGTGCTGCAAGATTATTTCTCTAATGAGCAGCATTCCATCATAATTGTCTTGTATTAATTATCTAAAAGAGAATTTGAACCATGGCTTTAATTTTTTAATTTTTTTAGTTGTAACTGGACACAATATCTTTATTTTAATTTATTTATTTTTATGTGGTGCTCAGAATAGAACCCAGGGTCTCACATGTGTTAGATGAGCACTCTACCACTGAGCTACAACCTCAGCCCTTGAACCATGGCTTTTTAAAAACACTTAACACTTAGTAGAATAAACGAATCTGTTGCCATAGTTCCCTTACTCTATTTTCTCTGATTAAAATCAGCACTCTTGCCCTTTAAATATAACTCCCATTGCATTTTTAATATTTTTTGTTTTAATTAGTTATTCATGACAGTAGAATGCACTTATGCACTTTGATATAGCATACATAGATGACATATAATTTCTCATTTTTCTGAGTGTATATGTTGCAGAATCATGTTGGTCATGTAGTCTATATACATACAGTAATAATCTCTGTTTCATTCTATTATATTTACTATCTTCACATCCCCTCCCCTTTCCTTCCATCACTTTCCTTTACCTAATCTAAGGTAATGCTATTCTTTCCTAGAGCCCTCTGCCTTATTGTGAACTAACATCTGCATATTAGAGAAAAAATTTGGCCTTTGGTTTTGTGGGATTGGCTTATTCATTTAGCATGATATTCTCCAACTCCAACCAATTACTGGCAAATGACATAATTTCACCCTTTTCTAAACCTGAGTAATATTCCATTGAGTATAGATACCACATTTTCTTTACACATTCACCTATTGAGGGATACCTATGTTGGTTTCATAGTTTAGCTATTGTGAATTGAGCTGCTATAAACATTGATGTGGCTGTGTCACTATGTTGATTTGTATGTTGATTTTAAGTCCTTTGGGTATAAACCAAGGAGTGGGAGAGCTGGGTCAAATGGTGGTTCCATTCCCAATTTTCTGAGGAATCTCCATACTGCTTTCCATAGTGGTTGCAGCAATTTGCCATCCTACCAACAATGTATGAGTGTATCTTTCCCCCCACCTCCTCACCAACATTTATTGTTGGTGATTGCCATTCTGACAGGAGTAAGATGAAACCTTAAAATAGTTTTGATTTGCATTTCTCTAATTGCTAGAAATGACAAACACTTTTTTATATATTTGATGATCAATTATATTTGTTCTGTGAAGTGTCTGTTCAGTTCCTTAGCCCATTTATTGATTGGGTTATTTTATTTTATTTTTTTTTTTGGTGTTAAGTTTTTTGAGTTTTTTTTATATCATAGAGGTTAAAATCAGAGGTGCATGTGGTAAAGATTTTCTCCTAATCTATAGGCTCTCTCCTTACATTATTAATTTTTTCTTTGCTGAGAAGAAGTTTTTAATTTGAATTCATCCCATTTATTGATTCTTGATTTTACTTCTTGCACTTAGGAGTCTTATTAAGAAAGTCAGATCCTAGGCTAAAGTGGTAAAGATTTGGATCTATTTTTTTCTCCTATTAGGGTCTCTGTACTAGTGCCTAAGTCTTTGATCCACTTTGAGTTGATTTTGTGCAGGATGAGAGTTAGAGGTTTAATTTCATTTTGCTACATATGAATTTTCAGTTTTATCAGCACCATTTGTTGAATAGACCATCTTTTCTCCAGTGAATGTCTTTGGCACCCTTGTCTAGTATGTGATAACTGTATTCATGTGGGTTTGTGTTTGTGTCCTCTATTCTGTACAATTGATCTACAAGTTTATTTTGGTGCTAATATCATGCCATTTTAAGTACTATAGCTCTGTAGTATAGTTTAAGGTCTGGGGTTGTATGTCTCCTGCTTCACTTTTCTTGCTAAGGATCGCTTTATCTATTCTGTGTCTCTCATATTTCCAAATAAATTTTATGATTGCTTTTTCTATTTCTATGAAGAATGTCATTGGGATTTTCATAGGAATTGCATTAAATCTGTATAACACTTTTTGGTAATATGGCCATTTTGACAATATTAATTCTGCCTATGCAGGAGCATGGTAGATCTTTCCATCTTCTGAGGTTTTCTTCAATTTCTCTCTTTAGTATTTTGTAGTTTTCATTGTAGATGTCTTTCATCTCTTTTGTTAGATTGATTCCCAGGGATTTTATTTTATTTTACTTAAGGTTATTGTGAATGGAGTAGTTTTTAATTTCTCCTTCAGTGAACTCATTGCTGACATATAAGAATGCATTTGATTTGTGGGTGTTGATCTTATATCCTGCTACTTGGCTGTATTCATTTATTAGTTCTAGAAGTTGTCTGTTGGAATTTTTTTTGGATCTTCTAGATATTGAATCATGTTATCAGCAAATAGTGATAGTTTGAGTTATTTTTTTTTCTATTTGTATCCCTTTAATTTATTTCTTTTGTTAATTGCTCTGGCTAGAGTTTCAAAGATGATGTTGAATAGAAGTGGTGAAAGAGAACATCCTTATCTTGTTCCAGTTTGTAGCAGGAATACTTTCAATTTTTCTCCATTTAGAATAATGCTGCTCTTGGGATCAGCATATAAAGCTTTTACAATGTTGAGGTGTGTTCCTACTATCCCTAGGTTTTATAGTGTTTTGAACATGAAGGTGTGCTGTATTTTGTCAAATTCTTTTCCCCATTCATTTTTAGACAGTGCTCCTGTGAAATAATGTGCATTCAATGAATGATGGGATTCTAATGCTGATAATCTCATTTGACAGTTGATCTAGATGTCTCCTCCACTAGACTGTAAATGGTGAGAGACTGAACCTATTTTCAACTCACCATTTTAGTGAAATGAACCTAGCACCATGTCTGGGACATGGTGTTTCCTTCATATTTGTTCAACAGATAATGTTGCTTTATTTTGCCTTTAAAGGATTTGTTGAAAATTTTATCTACATTTTAGCAATAAATGTAAAATGATGAAAAATATCAGTAGACCCAGGTTAAAGATGTAATCCTCCTGTGCCCCAGCTCTCTGATTCTTACCCAGGAAATTTAAGGGTTAATCATACATGTCACTTTCACCAACTGTTTGAAATATTCTGGGATAAGTGGGCTAAGGATTATGAAGTTAAGCATGTGCTCTGAAGGAATGAGTCAAGTGCAGAGTGGCTGTATCCATGCTGATCACATATGCTCCCATGGTCACTCAGCTGAGAGGAAGGAGGACCAAGGCAAAATCACACATCTCCAATGTTTTATATGAATGTTTTTTAAAAGTATATCCTTGAAAGTGGGTCTCAGTGTGTTGCTCAGACTTGCCTCCAACTCCTAAACTCAAGTGATCCTCCTGCCTCAACTTCCCAAGTAGTTGGGACTGCAGGTATGTGGACCAGTGTATCCAGCTTCTCACAACTATTTTTTTTTTAAGCTCACAAGCTCTGTGAGTCCAATACCACGCAAGCAATTTATCTGTAAATAATGCTTTTCTCTTGCACTTAATGATTTTTCAATTAAATTGAGCAGCATATACAGAACACTTATGGTCTTGAGAATGTGCTGGTTGTGCTCACTACACAGGTGTTTTGTTCACCACTCATTGTTTTTCTTCTTTCTGCTGGGATTGAACACAGAGCCTCTTGCATGATAGGCAAGCTCTCTGCCACTGAGCTGCACCCCTGCACATGCACACACACACACACACACACACACACACACACACACACAGTTCTTTCTTTCTTTTTTTCTTCTGGGGGATAAAATGGATCTCTATTCTTTGTTTTTCCAATGGCTGTATGATCAATTAATCAATTAGTAATAGTATAATAATGAAAAACTAAGTTTCCACATATAAGTGTATTACCCATAGGGGAAAAAAAAACACCAAAGTGGTAAGCTTCCCAGAACATTATTGAACTGTTGAATATTTTTTAACTTCTAGAAGTTATACAGCCTCTCAAAAGTCATTAGTGTTAAGGAGAGATTTCAATAAATCATTGAATCAATCTTAAAGCAGGAGATGGAAACTTTATTCACCAGCCAGCATTCCAGATCCACCAGCTTGTGGGCCAAAAGGTAGGCTGCAAGTCTACACCCTTTGACCCCCTCCCAGGGTTTTAGTACACTTTTTTTTATAGTCCAAAACCATACTAAAGCATAAGTTGCTGTTTCTATGATCCAAAACCATAAACAAATGTCATGATATCTAAAATCATAAGCAGAAAAGGGAGTGGGCCAAAACATCCCTAGGTGGATATAATCTAAAGAATGGTTACTAACATCTACACAATCAATCTCGGACATTGTCCAAGAAAAAAATGAGAATCAAAGAGAGAAAACACTTTTACATTGTATAAGAATTGCCATTTTATGTTGCCAAACATGCTATTCTCAGCGACTGTTGATGGATACAAAGGCGGGGCTTTCCATGGGAGAAGCATTTCTTACAAGATGTGGAGTCTCAGGGCAAGATGGAGTCTGTTTGGTCATTGCCCAGATAGCATGGCTCATAACATTAGGACCCAGAGTTAAATTTTGAAATCCAAAAATGGTCAATGGTAAATAAATGACTTAGTGCACAGTTACCAAACAGAAGCAGATCTTCTTTGTCAGGGACAAGTGAGGATTTTTTATGTCTTTATTATGCTCAGGTCAGTGAGGATGGGTGGAAATTACTGATCTTTGTCACCAAACTAGTCAAGTATGCATGTGTGTGTGTGCAGGGGATTACATAAAATATTTCTGTGAAGCCACTCCCATACCTATACTTTAGGTACAGGAATGTCTGATTGACTTTAAAAAGACAAAAGTAAAAACAGAAATTAAAATACTAGTGTCTAGTCTCAGTCAGTTTGGACCACAACTCTTTCCTGCCCTGTCACCACAGACACTTCACCAGCTAAGCAAGGAAGCTGCAAAGCAGACAGTCTTGTTGTTAGTTGTGCCCTGCTGTTGTGCAGGGACTCTGACTCAGGAAACAGATTTAGGGTTTAGGCTCAAGGTCATAAACATGAAATTGTGAGCATATACCCCCATCTCCTTATGTAACCTGTTGGAAGTGTGACTACTTTGTTTGAAGTGTATACAAAAAGGGCCTATGGAAATGGTTATGAGGAGGAGCTAAAATGGAACTGGCTAGGGGCTGAAGCTGAAGCTGGCTAATGGCTATGGCTGCCTCTGAATCAAGGAACACCATGTGTTACATCTTCTTCTACTTGCTGAATCCATTTCCTGGGTCTGAGTCCCCGCATAATAATTGGCAGGATGTTCCACAGGTGAGAGATGATTTAACCCTGGTGGACAGGAGGGACCTGTGGCTAATGAGCACCTTGTAGCACTCAGTTGCCAAGGTCCTATTAGCACAAATTCCTGTGTAGAGTTGGGATATGGTGAGTGGTCCCTTGTAAGCATAAAAAAGATTTCTGATTGCCCTGCAGTAAATGTGGACCCGCTGAAGCAGACTGTGAACTGAGCAGTGGTGCCCAGGTGCCAGCCCATGGCCAAGGACAAAGATAGCAGTGGTGGCATCAGTGAGACAGAGTAACAGCCTGAAGAGCTGCGTGCACAGCTGCTGGGGCCATGGGGTAAATATGTCTTATAGCTCTGAGAGCAAAAACTGCTGCAGCTTTACCAGAGATTGCCAAGAAGAAGGAGTCACAAGATAAGGAAGAGGCCTTGAGAACCAGAGTATGGTTGCCAGAAGAGGATCTGCATACCTTGAAAATACCCCTCAGCCTCCCCCATCATGCTCATGGAGTCCCAGTAGGAGGAGAAAGGTTAACGCCTGCAAGCCCAGCCAGTGGTCATGGAGAAAATTCAAACAGTGCAGCCTATGGCTCTGATGGGCAGCTGCCAGCAGGGCTGGCCCAGTAGTCAAGTTCAACTCATTCTGCCAGTAGAGTTGGAGATGGTGGACTGGGGAAAGTAATTTGGACAGAGGTCAAGAGAGCCCCTGGCCAATTTGTTGTTATGCTGAAGTGGCACCCCCTTTCTCCACAGAAAAGCCCTCTTCACCATGGCTGATTTTAGGACTGTCAGCAAAAGAGTCTCTGTGAAAGAGTCCAATGTAGATAAACTTCCTATTTTCATGTCACCCTGTTTACTTAGCAAATGGCCAGGAAGATACCAGTACTCCAGGTGCTGGACACCCCCTTACTAGTTTTTTCCCAAATGTATCCAGTATAGTACTTTGAAGAAATGTGCAAACAAGGCCTCTGGCCTTGAGGTGTGACTTCACAGAGATGTCTACAGTTTTCAAGATAAATTACAAATGGGCTCCATGGTAACAGCTAGCAGGATGAGGAAAGAAAGGGGAGAAGAAGCTCTCCCCTTCTCAGGTATTGTCCTTGAAGGGTTAACTTGCCCAGACAGTGAAAGAAAAAGCTGCTTTTATGTGAACTGCTGCAGACTGTGAACTTCTGGGCCCCTCCCCTTACACTCTGGGTATAAAACTCTGAAACTCCCTGAACTCTGGGTTCAGGGGATTATTGATTATAGCAAAAGCTGTGCCCTCTGAACCTGGCTGCAGCCAAATAAAACTGTTTCCTGCTGTCTTCAGTGCCTTGCCTCATTTGTTCCTAAAACATTTTTGGCACCCCAGATGGGACAGAGGAAGTAAGGAAGGCTATTCTGCCTCTTTTGTCTTCAGGGACTGGCTTCACTGAGACTATGGGGGACAGCAGTCCCCTTGGTGCACCCAGGCCACTCTTGGCCTGAAGGATGATTGACTCACCCAGTGCCCTGGGGCTACCACCTGGAGCACAATGGAACCCACAGGCAGCAGGAACCAGAATTAGGGTTTTGGAGCACCACCCAGCTGAACAGGTAGGACCCGGGTTCATTTGGTTTTGCAGCCCACCTGACTTCCCCTTCAAGGCCTAAGCAGGTGGAAGAGAGGCTTGATCACCCTCTGTTGGGTCCCCAGTACCTTCCAAAGTGGTTGGAGCTGAAAGGAACCCGGGGAGTCACCCAAGTATTCTCTGTTCAGGGTCAGCGAGCAGAGGGGAAACCGTGACTCCCTTTTTTGTTTGGTTTGCAATTGTTGGAATTTGGGTGGTAAAGAAATTCTGTCCTGGCCATGTCTGTGTGAAAGTGTGTGAAAGTGTGTGAATGAAAGGGACAAAGGGAAGGGTTCTGATCCAACCCAAGGGCCGATGCCAGTGCAGAGTCCTCACCCACGGTTCCATGGCACCTCATACAGTCTATGGTAGAATTTCACCAACCAAAGTCTAGGTGAAAGCTCCAAGTGGGGGTTTGATACCGACCCGCAAGGCTAAGAGGGCCCTAAGTCCCCGTGAGGGGAGTGGCCAGAGATGGACGATGTCCTAAGTGTGTTTTTTTCTAAGTGTGCGACACCGATGTAGGTTGGAACATGGGAGCACACTAAGGAAACTGAGCCTTCTAAAATGTGTGTTAGAAACCTTTAGGAGGGTTTTCCTGGTAACTGTGGGGTGAGACTCACTCCACAAAGGTTGCATACTCTGTGAAATTAGAGTGGCTCACCCAAGATGTGGGCTGGCCACCAGAAGGATCTTTAGATGAGAGAGTCATTTTGATTGTTGTTGGAACCCCTGAACCATTTCTCTTACATTGATTGCTGTCAAGAGATAGTACAGAAACAGCCCCCTTGGTTGAGAGCCTGTCTAGATGGACAGTCCAAGCTTATGTTAGCCAGGAGCATAGTGGTCTCTAAGACCCAGCAGAGACCCAGCTAAACAGAAAACCTGACTAGGAAAGACAGAAAAAGGAAACAGTTTTCCCTGTGAGCCAGAAGAGGACCTAGGACCTTATGTGCCACTCTACCCATCTTTGCCAAGACCACTGGGACAAGAGACTGTCCCCTCAGCCCCCTTGTCCTTAGAGGCAACAAATGATGGCCCCCCAATACTGGCTACTCCTTCCTCTGTGATGTCCTCAGAGCCAAAGTCTTCCTAGGACCAAATACTTCTTTCACTTCCCAAGATTAAAGTGGGAGATTTGTCCCAAGACTAGAGTCACAACTCAGATGAAAATTCTCCAGATGCCCCTGCAAGGGACTAAAGGACCTGCCCTTGTTGACCAGAAGGGAAATATCTGAGGGAGAGAAGACAGTTTTGTGTGCCAGCCTTTCTCCACCACTGAGCTCGTAAGCTGGAAAAATCATACTCTCTCCTACATGGAGAAACCCTGGGCCATGACTGATCTGATGCAGCCCATTATCCAGACCTAGGACAAGGCCCCAACAAAGAAGAAGGTCTAAGATAAAGAGATGTCAAGAAGCCCTCATAGAAAGTCTTAAAGAAAAGAAAAAAAAAAGAGAGAGAGAACAAAACACACTGTCTGTGCCCAAGAGTTAGAAGGAATCGGAGCCAGCCCTGAGCTGCAGCCTAAGCCAAGAGCATCTGCAGACAAACAGAGCAGAGATAAGCCTCCTGCTGCTCCTGCATCTCCCTCTCCCATCCTCCAAAGCCCTGAACATTTCTCTTGGCCCCCCATCTGCCTAAGGCCTATGAAACTGGCAGCAATGATCAAAAGAGATGTGCCCAACTGACTCAGAGCTAAATGTCCAGGCCACTGCCACTGCTGCCCCTCTCCCTGCCCAGAGGTGCCTGGGGGAGGAGGGGCACCATACAAACATTGCAGCTACAGTGCAAATTTGTCAATGAAGAAATGTACAGGTGCAGCCTTTGTGGGACAGGCTCAGAGAGCGATTTGCCAAAAATTACAATCCCAGAGGACTTTACTAAGAAGTGTGCCAGTGAGCTGATTAAAGTAGCCACCACAGTTTTCATCAATCGAGATCCAGAGACTCAAAGACAGGCAGACCAGAAAGATAAAAACGAAGATGGATCTCCTTACAAACCCAGAGGTCACTCAAAGGGGGGGTCTCACTAGAACAAAGCCAATGGTCCAAATGTTTATAATGAAAAAAAAAAGCATGCCAGACAAAAGGGGAAGCCTCCAGTGGCCCTGTCGGGCAAGCACCCACTGTCATGCTCAAAAGCTAAGACTTGAACAGAGAAGGAGTAAATGTTTTTCCCCAAGACTTTGGCCCCAGCCCCTTCTTTCAGTTTCTTCCCACTTGCTCAGAAGTTGATGATTGATGAATATGGCAGGGGTCCCATAGACACACACACAACTTCAACTGATGCATGAGACCCAGCACCCCAGGAGGGCTCAGCTGCTGCAAACCCCCAAATGAACCAGTAGTGGGCCTTGGGTGCTCACTCCAAAAAGGACATGCCACCCTGGCTCCAAGCCACATGCTGTGAGCCACCAGCAGGAAGGGCCGCAGAGTCTCATGCACCCAGGCATACTGAACAAAAACACAAGTGAGGAAGCTACTATAGACAATTAGAGCAGGCTCCCACCTCGCAGGAGGAGAAAGCCATGCAGACAAAGAGCAACCCCTAGGTGGGCACAATGTGGCTGCCACACCAGGACCTGCAGGGAACCTGCCCTCCAACTTTGGCAGACGGCCCATGGTGAGATTGACATAGGTAACTTTTATATAAATGATGTCCCAGGTCATCAGTCTCTGCTAAGATTTACATTAGATTTAAGAGTTGGAGAATCCCAGCAGCCAAGATCCTGCACTAGGAGATAACAAAAAAAAATTCCTGCATCTTAAAGTGCCAGAGGCTCTGTGTATGCCTCCATTCCCTAAATGACACTTTCTCCAGGGGCTTGAGTATACCATCCTTGGGACAGCACTGGGCTCTGACTTAAAAACCCATATCTATCAAGACAAAGGTCAAATAACTTGGTTACCATCTGACTCAGCAACAGCACAGAACAACCACTGGGCCTCAAAAGAAAGAGGAGATCTGCTCAATTCCAGTCCCTTCAACCTGCCATCAGACTAGAGAATTCTTGGGGGCTACTGGGTTCAGCCATATATGGATTCCTATCTTTTCAGTCATGACAAAACCCCTCTATGTAGCCACAAATGGGGGAGAACAAGATCCTCTGATGTGGGGGCCAACTAAGCAAAAGGCCTTTGAGGACATTAACAAGCACTCACCAGTGCACCTGGATTAGGGCTCTCTGACCTCACAAAGCCTTTCTTTCTGTATGTGCATGATCAGTCTGGAGTGGCTATGGGAGTTTTGACTCACATGCTGGGGACATGGCACCGTCCAGTAGCCTACTTGTCCAAGCAACTGGACTCTGTAGCCCAGGGCTGGCCATCTTGTTTATGGGTCCTTGCAGCCACAGCTCTTCTTGTCTTGGAAGCTGATAAACTGGCCATAAGACAAGAACTGGTTGTCAGAGTTTCTCATTCAATTTTGACATTGTTAGGATATAAAGGACACTATTTTGACTACTGAAAGAATGTCAAATATCAGGACATGTTATGTGAAAACCCACGTATCCATGTTGAGGTCTTCAGAACTCTAAACCCAGCAAATTTGTTGCCCATTGGACCTGTAAAACAAATGTGTTGAGGTCATGGATGAAGCGTTCTCCAGCAGACCAGACCTAACAGATCAGCCTCAGAAGGACGCTGATGCAGAGTACTTCACAGATGGAAGCAGTTTTATAAAAGATGAGGTATGTTTTGCTGGATATGCAATGGTCACTCTGAACTCTACTGTCAAGGCAGAGCCTCTGCCTCAGGGAACTTCAGCACAAAAAGTAAGACTTATTGCTTTGACTCAAGCACCTCAGTTGACAGCAGGAGTCTGTGGATATTTACATAGACTCAAAATATGCATTAGCTACCCTTCATGTTCTTAGGGCCTCATGTAGGCTAATTAACTCAGGAGAGAAAAAAAAAGGGGCATGATGTATGGGCAAGAAATTCTTAAACTTTTGGATGCACTATGGGCTCCAAGGAAGGTTGTGATTGTATATTGCCTAGGTCATTAAAAGGGAAACTCTGTGGTTTCTCAAGGCAGCCAGAGTGTTATCAGAGAGGCCAAGTTAGCTGTCTGCAAGAAATGGGAAGAAAATCCAGTCCCAGGTTTAAATGCTGCCCTTCTGCCTGGTTGAGTAGCTAACAGAATGGGAGCCAACATATTCCCAACATGAAAGTAAGTGATTTAAGACTGAAAAAGAAAATTTTCTCCAAGGTGGATGGTGGAGATTTTCTGATGGCTGGAATAGCCATTCTGGAGGTTCTAACCCAAGCCTTTATCAGACAGTTCTGCTGGGTATAAAACTCTGAAACTCCCTGAACTCAGGGTTCAGGGGATTAATTGATTACAGCAAAAGCTATGCCCTCTGAACCTGGCTGCAGCCAAATAAAACTGTTTCTTGTTGTCTTCGGTGCATTGCCTCCTTTGTCCCTACAACAATGTCTGTGAAATTTAAAGGTGCTGCTGGCCAAGAGGGGCAAGACACCCCATGTGCTACATGTTATGGATCCTGCACAAACTTCTGACTTAGATGTGCTGGAGGCCAGCAGGAGCCAGGAGAGCCCTGTATACTAGAAGCTAGCAGGAACCAGACAGCCCAAATGTGCCAGGAGCCAGTTGGTGCCAAGAGAGCCCAAGTTTATTAGGAGCTGGCATGAGCCAAAAAAGAGAGGTGCTAGGGCTTATTACCTATGTAGGTGAACCATAAACAAGCCCATACCTCAGAAGTAAGTTTATTACACTAATGATTCCAGTGGTGGACAACTGCTCATGTGAATGGCAGTGGCTCTGGAGTTGGAAACAGGCACTGTCTGGTTTGATATAGGTATAAGACAAGGAAGCCAGTGAGCTGAGCTAAATGGTGATAGCAAATGAAGCATTCCCCATGTGTTGTGTACTGGGGACAAGTTCTGTGTTAAGAGCCTTGGGAGCAAAGCCATGAAGAACAGGTAACTATAGGGCATGTTATGGGCTATGCTCCCCATGATTAGCCCAAGGAATGATGAAGCAGATGCTTTGGCTAGGGTGCAGTGGTTAGTTAGAGTGGGTGCCTGCCACCAACTTGGTGGCTTAGTTACACTGCTGCCTTCAATATGCAGATACGAAGATGATGTAGAATGTAGTCAAAGAGTGGGGTCTGCCTTTAATATGGGATGCCCTAGTAGAGGCTTGCCAGGCATTCAATATGCAGATACGAAGATGATGTAGAATGTAGTCAAAGAGTGGGGTCTGCCTTTAATATGGGATGCCCTGGTAGAGGCTTGCCAGGCATGTGTGATTTGGGCTCAAGAGTGTATACACCCACCATGCCTTGGATTTCCAGATTGACATGTAATGCAGATACATCACTTTGACACAATGATACATTGACAATCACCCTGTATTGTTTGCCTTGACAGCAGTGGATATGACTATAGGCTTGTTGTTTGCCTGACCCAGTGGTCAAGCAAGTCAGTGCACTATGATTTGCATCCCGTGTTGGCAGCCTTGTATAACCAGTACATCACAATAGAAAGTGACTAAGGTACACATTTTACAGGTCAAGATGTATAGTGATGGGCAACTCAGATTCAATGCAAGCTGTATGTTTCTTGTCATCCACAGGCTGCAGACACAATAGAGAGATATAATGGGTTGCTTAAGCAAGGACTTAGGTCTGCAGCCCACACACCTTCCACAAAGGGGGTGGACACAGTGCCTATGGTCAGCTGTGAAAGCTCTGAATGAGGGTCCCCAGTGAGAAGGAACAGCTCCTGTGGAAGCTTTGCTGTGTCACATAGCAGCACCAATATGCATCCAGGTGACAACAAAGGATGCTGAACTTAAGACTGGGTTTGGGAAATGAGGGAATGTTCTTTTGCCTGCTCCCCCTGCAATGACTAGGGGGTAGAATGTGTATTGGACATAACTCTTGACAGAAAAGTTCTCCTACCTTCACTGGGTAGCCCTGTAAACCCCACAGGGAACATGTTTGAAGTGTGATTTCCTTGTAATGCCATGGATAACTAATGAAGCCCCACCCCCTGGATGACTTGGTCCAAGTACCACAGGTGGGACACAAATTCTAAGTGCGCATTTGTTATTTCCCTTTGACCTATTATGAGTTCCCTGGTGATGGTGTACACTGAGCTTGCTGGGTACAGGACCAAACTGTACAAGTGTGATATCACCATAGGGAAGCTGCCACAGGCAGCCAGTGTGCTTTCCCAGGACTCAAATTTGGCATGGGTTTTCCCAGACGCTTGTGATTTATCTGTGCTAATGCTTGTAACTGCTTTGTTCTTTCATCTGTAGGTGTGTCCTTACTAACACCACTGTGAACTAAGATTCCTTCTGGGTATGCATTAAATGCTTGTAAGCTTGGCTGAACAACCCTGGTGAATCAAGTCTATCCCTGAACAATTGAATGTAGCTGGAAAGACTTTAATTGCCACCTCAGTATGGGATGAAACTGGCAATTATTTTCAGCAATCATAAGGGATGGGGCTTGTCTTTAGGTTGTATATTGTTGCAGCTTACATTTTTATGAATACAGGGCTCTGCTCTCCTTGCAAAGGGATCATTGCTGAAGACTTCAGATGTGTAGATTATACAATGAGGAATCATAAAGAGGTAGATTTTTGAGGCTAGACCAGAAATGACTATAGTTAGGCTGCCTTGCTGAGATTTCTGGTGGGCTATGTTATATAGACTGGGCTAGGAATTGGCTGTTATGGTTAATCAAGGTCAGAAACACTGTGATTCAGCATATAGACTCAAGGTCATAAACATGAACTTGGAAGCATCCCCTTCCCACCCCATGTAACCTGTTGGCAATGTGCCTTCTTTGTTTCGACTGCATATAAAAAGGGCCTATGGAAATGAGTGTGAGGAGGGCCTAAAATGGAACTGGCTAGGGGCTGAAGCTGAAGTGGGGGGACTGGCTAATTGCTATGGCTGCCTCTGAATAAAAGATGGCCTATATTCCCACCATGCCTTGCATTTTCTTCTACTTATCAAACCCTGAATCTGAGTTTGCTACGATACAGAACCAAGCTGTACAAGTGTGATATCACCATTCAAGGAAGTTGCTACAGGTGGCCACTCTGCTTTCCCAGGACTCAAAGCTGGCATGGAATTTCAGAGCCTCTGTTCAAAACCTGGTATAATTAAAATCATGTCAGCATGTAAATATTTTCTCTATGTGAGCCTATACTAGGACCTGGATGTCTCTGAAATAAATTAATACACACAGGTAAGAATCAAGGTCTGATGCATTCTCTCTACTCTCTGTGAATACATGGCATGAAAAAAAGTATCAGATGAAATTTAAGGCAGGAATGAGCTCAAGAAAATCTTTCTCATTAAGATAAGTTGGGAGGGAAGATTTCTAAAAGCCCACTTTTCTGAAGATGAGAAGATTCAGACACCTGAGCCCTGGGTAAGACTGCTGGTGTGTGTGGCTTTGCTGATCTGGCTCACATTCCCTCTGAGGCACTGCATGGAGAGAGGGCCTTGAGGAATTACTTGAGTAGGGTAAAAGTTAAGATTGGAATAAAGGACTTTCATATCTTAATTATATATAATTGAGGCTAGGTTTATATTTTTTACAATTTCCTTTTTTTATAAACAAAGGTACAATGAAAAGACTTGAACATGTATTTTCAAGCTACTGTGTGAGCATGACTTTAGATGAATAGACTTGCTGAGTAGAAGGAAGGGCACAGGTAGCTAGTAAAAGTCTCTCAAATCATAGCCAAAAATTTCTCACCAATTCATATTCCAGAATATGTTCAAGTTTTCTACATCTTACATAACAATAATTGTTTTTTTTCTTGAATACATGACTCGGCAAAAGTATAATACTAAGGCCAAAAAATGTTTATTGTGCAAATTGTCTGCATAATTGAAATCAATATTAAGATAATTTCAAGTCTTATATGGCTCATTTTAGATATTTTAGGTTTTTTTTTTATCCACACTGCTTTCATAAGCTGTTGAAAAAATGTAGTTCTATTAGGGACTGTGCCTATTAAATTAAATTTAATTAGAAATTAAGCAAAACTTGTAGACAAATAATATGCACATTAACTAAAATAAATATGGTATATTATATAGATTAAAATTCAGAGTGAGATCAGAATAACAATAATTTTTCAAATTGTTTAAAGAAATATAAATTTAAGGTCCTTCTGGAAGAAGTTATCCTGGGATCCTTTATATAATATGAATATACAGTTTTTATATATTATGGTTTAAAATTTACTTTTACTTCAGTAATATTACTGAATTGTTTTATTTCTTTAAGCCCAGGCAGATGTTTGTAAGCTACCTCTTACACAATAACAATGCTAGCATTTCTCAGAATTTAACAATATTTAAAAAAAAACACAACAAGTGTGGGCAGGAGGACTGAGCAGAAAGATTATTGTAGGACAGATAAATCTTGCTTCAGGGACTAGTTTGAGACTGGAGAAATAAGAAGAAAGCAATTTTTAATAATATGACTTTCAATATAACAATTATGCACATCTTCATGAGAAAATATATAAAAATTGTCAGATGCTTATACAGATAATGAAATATTGGATGTGAGACAAGTAAGAATGTTAGAAGCTATTCCATGTGCAAAAGACAAAAAATAAAGAAGAGTGCCAGTGGATGATAGAACTAAAACTAGTATACTCAGTGTATGTCTGCACCATGCAAATGATTCTTAATGTGTAAGTCAGAGTTGTTATCTAGACTCAGAAAATGATAAAAAGGTGTTGTTTTCACCTACATAAATATCAACCAGATATGGTGGTGCAGGAGGTTAAGGCAGGAGAATCACAAGTTCATGCCACCCTTAGCAACTTAATGAGGCCATAAGCAACTTAGCAAGACTCTGTCTCAAAAAAAATAATAATAATAATAAAAAGGACTGGGAATGTGGCTCAGTAGTTAAAGGACCCTGGGTTCAATCTCTGGTACCAAAAGAAAAAGAAAACAATTCAGCAGTATGTTCCTTTGGCAACCTCAGATATTATGATAACCATAAACTGCTCCTGCAAGTTTCCAAGCTCTCCCTGGAGGGCAGTATATTCCCCACAAAACACTGGCCCAGAACCCCTCTGCAGAATTAACTGGATGCCTTGCCTCTTTACCACCCTAGCTAGCAGGAAAGCAGGAAAAAGGCCTAGAGACATCTAGGCCTAGCAGGAGAGCAGGAAAAAGGCCTAGAGTCATCTCTTGCCTCTTTTCAGCCAGTTTTGTTTTACAGTGTTCTTGCACAAGAGAATGTCTGAGCTCAATTTCAGGATTCTAATTAAGTATATACTATAATAAAAACATCACATTTCAACTGACAGTGGCTCAAGTACCCAAGAAGAAGAGTTGTCACCTTGCTTTGATTGTTTAAACAATCTAGTCAAGAGCAATGAGTTGACTCTTTTCTAACCTGCTAGAAAACTTTTATTTTTCCATCAATTATAGCCCAAGTAAAAATTGGCTGTGTCAACACTGTGGTGTGCATGGTCTTCAGTGGAAAACAAGTAAATCATGTAACATTAGAAGATCATCCATTAGAACTATATGACTTGGAAAACCAAAATGGAAATAGCATCCTGGAATTCTGTTTGTCCAGTCTTTGTAGGATTGACATGCTGCTAGCCAAGTGAGTTCTTCATGGCTATGCATATAACTTTGATGATCAGATAGTAAAAAGCCTTTCAAGCCAGTCAGTATTTAAGGCCATGAGACATTCTCTAGGCTTTTTTTCTGTTCTCCTGCAAGCCTACAGTCGTAATTCAGAATAAATGTCTTTGTCATGGGGGATGCACTTTTCACTGAGGACAGCAAGAACCTTATAACTCTTGTAGACCCTGTTTGTAGAAAACTGAGTACTGGGGCTGGGGGTGTAGCTCAGTGGCAGAGCATTGCTTCACACATGTGAGGTACTGGGTTTGATCTTCATCACCACATAAAAATAAGAAAACAAAATGATAAAGATTTTAAAAAAGAAAGAAAACTGTGTACTTATTTCATTCTGAAAACAACATACTGTTGACCGAGCCTTGTTCATATTTTGCTTGCATGTAGCATGGAAAAGACATCTTGAAGCATAATTAGGTTCTAAGAAATCCTCTTAGAATTCCAACGTAAAAAGCAAATGCTTTACTTTGGATTAGTGGCAGGAACCTCCAAACTGTGCCATGATTAATGACTTCTGATTATGATTCCCGAAACTTATTTAATATAAACTTTATTAACTTATAATTGTAACCCATGCTCTGAGCTTAACAAAATCTCAAAAATGAGGCATAAGAAAGAATCCTGTTTGAAAGAATTAGAAACACATAGGATCTAGAACAAGTTTTGGTTCAGTAGATATTTTTGAGTGAGTGAATATTTTAGCAAATGAATAAATACATGGACAGATAAATGGATAGATGGATGGATGGAATTACTACATAATTCTTGATTAGCTAGACAAGATACTAGACTCCTCAATTCATAAAAAGTAAATCCTATGAAATTGAGCCATTTTATCATTGTCTCTTAGCCATTTAAGAACTAGAGCAGTTGTATCATTGTCAGGTTTCTGAGTCATAACCCTCTTGACTCAGTTATGCTGAGTAATGTGGTTTCCTAGTGCAGGTAGATCAGTCTGAAATTCATTCTAACCCTGACTTTCTGCAATCATTCCTTTGTGACATATTTTACTTCAAAACTTTTTAGTGCAGATAGCTTAAATTATTTGAGAGTATGGCCTCATCAGGAAACTGTTAATATCTTCTTTTTGGAGGTGGGAGACTCAGTCTTCATTGCACAAAGATGGGGTAGGTTTCTGACAACAAAATGTTAGATCAGATACTTGGGAAAGAGTTTCAGGATGCATCTTCATCACTGAGTGAGTAAAGGTTCCCATGAAACTTTGGTCAAATGTGGCCTTTCTAAAATCATCCACTCTGGAGTAATTTGTCTTTGAATCCCAGCTCTAATGCTTGCTTTGATAAATCACTTAAACCTCCATTGCTCAGTGTTTAATCTGTAATATTGGGGTAATAAAGGAACCTTAATCATAGGTTTTTAATCAAGATTAAATGCTTAAACATGTCAAAAGCCTAAGAATTTGCCTTGCACATATTGAACATTATTTTTATTATTGTTTCTTCTAAGAAAATAAACCACCCCAGGTCCTCCATCCTCTTAATGGGCATTTGCTTTGTGCTCTAGAGGGTTTGAACAGACTCAATGATGCTGTTTCATCCCAGGACATTTGGGAGGAAGTTAGGGTTATTTAGGGCTGTTTTTGGTTACCAAGAAGCTGAGAAAACTTACTGTAACACTTGATGGATTTTATCAGGTCTTACCTGTTCCCTTATGCCTATCCTTACAGCTGACTCCTGTCAATAGGCTCTGTGTTACTCCAGGACTGATGCTGATTCTGGGCAAAAGGAACCTGACCAGCTCTTGTCTGACATGCTATTCATGAATAAGCCATCTCACAGATAACCTGTCCTGACTATCCACACTTGTGCTCTGTTCCCCATGTCTGTGATCTTTCCAGAGCTTGGTTATTCCATCCCAGCTCCTGCTTTACCCTGTTCCTCTTCCCTACTCCTACTCCTAATCTTCCTAAATACCTATTGGGTCACTAGGTCTCCACTAGTTGTGACTGATTCCCAAAACTCCTCCTTCTTCCATGCCTGAAACTCTGAGCACTTTGCTCATAGGTTGTAATGTCATTGTGACCATCCTGTCCTTTGTACACTTTCCTATTCCTATAAGACTGCCTACTCTGCCTCATCTGTGGACTATCTTGTCTGCCAATGACATTGGACTTTATCTTGGTGTTTAAAGCAGGGTGTCTTTTTTTACCTCCAGCTGCTTCCTGATACTGTTGTTTCATTTAAGTGGGTAGAGATGCTATGTGTTAACCAAAACTCATTTCTTCTGCCTTGTTGAGTGTAGAGTTAGACTACATGTTCTTACTTCCCTTACATTTAGATTTGGTCATGTCCCTGAAATCCATCTAAAGGAATGTGGGAAGAAATGATGTCCTTCCTTTGTTTGACCCCACACCTTCTCTCTCTTCCCCTGTGGATTGTCTAGATACAGGGTTCTAATAGAGGGCTCCAAGACCATACAAGAAGACAGAGGCAGGCAGGATGCAAGGAGCCTGGTTCTCTGAATGATGGCAGACAAGACTGCCTACTGACTAGGAATTTCCACACTGATCTTTATGTGAATGAGAAAAAAACTTTTATTTTGCTAAGTAACTTTTAATATTTTTAAATATTCTATACTTGAATGTTACCCTATTTTATATTGTGGGCCTGTATCAATTGAATTCTCAGCTATTCTCCAGTTTTCCTGTCTAGTTTTGCTATATCTCTCCAGGCAGACCTGACTCGATTCTCTTCCAAAGTAAAATACTTCAAAGGCACATCTTTAATTTCATGATCCTCAAGCTTCAATTGACATAGGTTTATTCAACTTTTCCATACCCCTTAAATAATCTTATAATCATGAATATTAGACCCCTTTGGAAACCTTCAGGTGATCTCCCCAAAAACAAAAAGAAAAGGAAGCCCATAAACACAAACACATGTTTAAATTGCCTGAGAGTTTAGAGATCCCTGAAGTTCACAGAGCCCATGCTCCAGGTGTAAACAATAACAAAAGTCGGTTTTATACCAGTTCTCTCACACTGGGTTGCCCTATCTTCAGAATTAGGTAAAAGTATTTGAGAGTCAGGGTCTTGCTAAATTGCCCAGGCTGGGCTTGAACTTGCTATCCTCCTGCCTTGACCTCCAGAGTCACTGTTACTACAGATGTGCACCCTCATGCCCAGCTCATGTATTTATTTCATTAGTGAGGTTGAATCTTTAAAGGCTGATAATCAGTCACTTAAATTTTCCCCATTTCTTAATTGATAAATCAGTATCAATAAATTTACATCAATGAATCTATGTCAATAATCCAATATCAGTGAGGTGCTATCAATGAATCCATATTAGTGAATTTAAATCAATGACTTGATATATATGAATTTACATTGATGGATCTAATTGATGAATTGATATCAATGAATTTAAGTCAATGAATCAATATCTATAAATTGACATTGATTAACCTTTATTGATGAATCTACATCAATAAAATATCAATGAATCTATTTTGATTAATAGAAATTAATGAATCTGTATCTATGAAATAATATCAATGAATCTATTTCAGTTAATATATATCAAGTCTATATCAATCTACGTCAATGAGTTGATATTGATTAATCTATATCAAAATTTATATGATAAAATGATATCAATGAATGTATATTCATGAATTGATATCAATGTATTTTTAATTGTTTATTTATTTATTTGTTTGTTTATTTATGTGGTGCTGAGGATCAAACCAAGTGCCTCACACAGGATAGGCAAGCAATCTACCCCACTGAGATACAACCTCAGCCCCAATATCAATGTATTTTTACATATTATATATATGTGGAGTATAACCTCTTATTCTTCTGGTTGTACATGAAGTAGAATTACATTGGTCATGTAATACCATATGCACATAGGATAGTAATGTCCAATTCATTCTACTATATTTCCCATTTCCATTCCCCCACCCTTCCCTTCATTGCCTTTGTCTAATCTGAATTACTTCTATCCCCCTCCTTATTGAGAGTTCATTAGCATATCAGAGAAAACATTCAGCCTTTGTTTTTTTGGGATTGACTTATTTCATTTAGCATGATATTCTCCATCTTTATCCTATTACTGAGAAATTACATAATTTCATTCTTCTTTAAGGCTGAGTAACATTCTATTGTGTATATATATGACATTTTCTTTATCTATTCATCTGTTGAAGGGCACTTAGGTTGACTTCAAAGTTTAGCTATTGTGAATTGAGCTGCTGTAAACATCGATATGGCTGCATCACTGTAGTATGCTGATTTTATGTCCTTTTTATATAAATCAAGGAGTGGGATAACTGAATCAAATTGTGGTTCCATTCCAAGTTTTCTGAAGAAATCTCCATACTGCTTTCCATAGTGGTTGTACCAATTTGCAGTCCCACCAGCAATTGTGAGTGTATCATTTCCCCACATCCTGGTCAACATTTATTGTTGCTAGTATTTTTTAAAATATTTATTTTTAGTTATAGGTGGATACAATATCTTTATTTTATTTTTATGTGGTGCTGAGGATCAAACCCAATGCCTCATGCATGGTAGGTGAGTGCTCTACCTCTGAGCCACAGCCTCAGCTCCTAATGCTAGTATTTTTGATAATTACCATTCTGATTGGGGTGAAATATCTCAGTGTAGTTTTGATTTGTATTTGTCTAATTCTTAGAGATGTTTAACATTTTTTTTCATGCATCTGTTGTCTGCATTTCTTCTTTTGATAAGTGTCATTTAGTTCTACCCATTTATTAATTGTGTCATTTGTTTTTTGCTATTAAGTTTTTTTTTTCTATATTCTGGATATTACCATCCTACCTGAAGAGCAGGAAGTGAAGATTTCTTCCATTCTTTCGGCTCTCTTAATGATTCTGTTCCTTTACTGTGCAGAAGCATATATATATATTTGCAGTTGGACACACACACACACACACACACACACACACACGCATATATATATATATATATATATATGTATGTATATATATATATATATATATATATATATATATATATATGTATGTATATATATTTGTAGTTGGACACAATATCTTTATTTTACTTATTTATTTTTATGTGGTGCTGAGGATTGAACCCAGGGCCTCGCATGTGCTAGGCAAGCACTTTACAGCTGAGAAACAACCCCAGCCCTGTGCAGAAGCTTTTTAATTTGATGCCATCCACCTATTGAATTTAATTTTATTTCTAGCCCTTCTAGGAGTCTTGTTAAGAAAGTCGCATCCTGTGTTGACATATTGGAGTGTTGGGCCTACATTTTCTTCTTGCAGTTGCAAAATTTCTGTTCTAATTCCTAGGTGTTTGATTCAATTTGAGTTTTGTGCAGGGTAAGAGGAGTTAAATTTCATTATACTATACTAGGTTTATGTCAGTATAATCAAACTGTGGTGAGAGAGTTGTGCTAACTTCACCTAGTATTATTGAATTGTGGTCTATTTGATTCTTAGTATCAAGAAGAGTTTTTTATGTACATAGATGCACTATTGAGGCATAAATATTTATAATCGGTATATGTTGTTTTTGGATGATGTCCTCAACCAATATGAGGTGATTTTCTTTGTCTCTTCTAAAGAATTTTGACTTGAATTCCATTTGGTTCTTTTTCAGATCTCCATTTCTATTGTTTTGATCCGACTCTTTCTGTGTTTTCTAATTTTACTCCTCACATCATCTTTTATTTCATTGAACAAATTTAACTATAAAATTCTTAATATTTTTCTCTAAAATTTTCTCAACCTTTGTTCAATGGAGTCAGTTGCTGAAGTGCTATAGACCATTTGAAGTCTTCTTCATATTTATTCCATATCTACCCCATTGAGATAGTTATTGCTTCTTCAATTAAGGAAGGGATTACTTTGTAAGATTTTTCTTAAGTGCCCTGGGTTGGACAAATAACTCAATACTGATACCTGAATTCAATGTGTGTGTTTTACTATCCTCTATATGTGTAATATGAATTGTAATGCATTCTGTTTTCATGTATAACAAATTAAAAATCATTTGAGGAAACATTGAACCCTATTTACTACAGTCACTGTGAGTCAAGCCATGTACTTTTTATCCTTAATAAAAAGAAAAACTTGTTGATATTGTTCTTCAATGTTCTGTAATCCAGGTATAATATTATAGTAGAGTTCTGAAAAAAATTGAAAAATTAGTTATTGAATATAATAAACTGTTAAAACATTGAACAAGGACTGAAAAGGGCAAAAAGAAGAATTGGGCAAAAGAAAGGAAAGAAGAAAGAAAAGATGGAAAGAAATAATATACACCAAGATGAAGAATAAAAAAAAAAAAGAGATGTACTTGCACTAGCAGCAGATAATATAATGTAAGAAGGAGACTAGGAGTTAAGAGGAACAAGTATAATCTAAGAGTGGGAAAATAAAGAGATGAAGAATGATTCTAATTAATGTTTTAGAACATTAGAATACATTCAAATGTATTGAAGGTATAATGTTCAGTATTAGGGTAACAAATAACAATGAAGAGGAGAAATAATATACATGATTAAATTTGACTTTAGATTTCCTGCAAACATTCCTTTTAAAAAATATTTTTAGTTGTAGATAGACACATACATTTATTTATTTATTATGTGTAATTTTTGTGTTTATTTTTAATATGTAATTCATCACATCAATCAACTTAAATATAACTATGCTAAGCCCCAGGCCAACATCATTCTAAATGGAGAAAAATTGAAAAAATTCCCTCTAAAAACTGGAAAAGACAGGGATGCCACTTTGATTTAACATAGTTCTTTCACCACTTTGATTTAACATAGTTCTTAAAACACTGCCCAGAGCTATTAGATGAAATAAATTAAAGGGATATGGATATGTAAATAAGAACTCAAATTAGCACTATTTGCTAATGATATGATTCTATACCTATACCAAAAAAATTCCACAAAAAACTTTTAGAACTAGTAAATAAATTTAGCAAAGTAACAAAATCAACACCCATAAATCAAAGGCATTTCTGTATATCAGTGACAAATCCTCTGTAGGAAAACTACCCATTTACAATAGCATCAAAAAATAAATAAAATACTTGGCAATTAATGAAAGAGGTAAAAGACCTCTACAATAAAAACCACAGAATGCTAAAGAAAGAAATGAGAGAAGACCTTAGAAGATGGAAAGATCTACCTTGTTCTTGGACAGACAGAATTAAAATTGCCAAAGTGACCATACTACCAAAAACACTATACAGATTTAATGCACTTCCAATCAAAATCCCTTATATTCCTTATAGAAGTAGAAAAAGTATTCATGAAATTTATATAGAAAATTAAGAGATCCAGAATAGTTAAAGCAGCTCTTAGCAAAAAAAAAAATGAAACACGTGGTATCACTATACCAGACCTTAAACTATACTATGACCATTAGTAACAAAAAACAGCATGGTACTGCCACCAAAATAGACTTATAGACCAATGGTAGCAAAGTCTCTTCTGCCATGCCAGTCCACAATTCATGGGTTCTAAGAGGAGTGGCTGTCAGAGTAGAGGATTCTATCTTCATCCTGCTATGCTGAGATAAAATAGCAGTGTTTCAGAGAGAATTCATTTCTAATAAAATATAATATTGTGAGAGCAGAAACCTGAATTTGAGCAAAAGTTTGGAATGAATTGACACAGCGATATAAACATAATGAATAAAACAAAGAAGAATATAAGAAACAAAATGTCACTTAAAAATTAAACATTAATAGAAGGAATGAAATCACAATTACAAAATAATGTTTTGTGCCATACAAATCATGCAAAAAATTTAATAAAAAACTCCTAGAAAAAATGGAAAATCAATGTAAAAAAAATTTCAGAGTTTAGAGCTCTGATACTAAACAAGTGCATAATTGAATAAATAGCCTAATTAAAGTTTAAAAGAAATAAAAGGAAGCCCTTTTCCCCTTTGCCCTATCTAGAATGGAAAAGGGGAGGGAGGGGAAGAGAAGGGGGCATAGGGATAGGAAAGATAGTGGAATGCAATGGTCATCGTAACCCTAAGTACATGTAAGAATGATGTGACTCTACTTTGTGTACAACCAGAGATACCAAAAAATTGTACTTTATATGTGTAATATGAATTGTAATGCATTCTGTTTTCAAATATAACAAATTAAAATAAAAATGATTTTTTTTTTACAAATAGAAGGGAGCATAAAATTTAATATTTGGCAAATAAAGTTATATAATATAAGATGAAGAAAAGAAAGAAAAACATAATTCAAAGAATTTCTCCCCCCCCCCAGGGATTAACTCGGGGTGCACTAAAACACATTTCAACATTTTTAATATTTTATTTAGAGACAGGGTCTCAGTAAGTTGCTTAGAGCCTCCCTAAGATGATGAGGCTGGCTTTCAACTTGTTATTGAGTTTAATACTCAAATGTAACCATGCTCAACATGAATTAGATGTTATCACAAAGGAATACTGTATCTATCCCTACCTATAAATAGAAGGCAAAATGGGTAGATGAATCAGACTCATTCAATTGTATAATTAAATATGCTTCTTTAATGCATATCAATTATATATCAGTAAAGTTCTTTAATGCATGTGAGAAAAAGAGATGATGGAAAGTGAAACAGAATTTATTTTCTAAAATTGAATGATAATATTTTAAATTACAAATTGAATTTAATAATTCTTGAATTTGTTGGAAAAACAGAAACTGGAAGGAATCTAACAATAAACACTAGTGTATTAATATTTAAAATTCTCCATGTAATTAAGATAAAAAGTTTTAAGGTATTGAAAAGAGTGTGGTTTTACATCATTCAAGGAAGCATAAATTTAATCCTGAGATTTGCAATGAAGATATTAACATATCTTAATCTCCTCCTCTGTGCACACCTCCAGGTTTTTGTAGCTATTTTCATTTTCTAAAACCTTTGAAAATTTATTTTTTTCTCTATTCATAATTTCCATACTCTCCTCTCATTTTTAATATATAAAGTATTTAGTGATCATTCCAGTCATTTACTGTACTTATATAGTAGACTCTCTAAGTCATTTCTTAGTTTACTGAATTTCATGATCAAGTTGATTATTTTGGATGCATTTTCAAATACAGTTCATAGACACTAAAGTATTGATAATTGTGTTAGCTCTTAAAAATCTTATGATTATCCATGTATGGGCTTTGGGTTGGAAAAAACACTGGGAACCCAGTATCATGTGAGATCAGATATACACATATACATTCCTCCAAATTTCTGACACTTTTAAGCTGAACAAGTGATAATACACACACTCAACACAATAATATTTCATCCCAGGATTGAGTTTTCAAGATAGGAGAAAAAATGAAATAAAAGCCAAGATACATCATGTGGATATAACAGGGGAATTGGCATAGTCCTGGAGTACCTTGTAAGATTGAAGAAGAGTCTGAAGGTTCATGTCTGACCAGGGCTTAAAGGACCTGAAGTTGGAACACTATTCCTAGAAAACTGTATAATGTAATTGGATACATCAACTCCCACCCTGTCCCATTTCTACCTGCATTCCATGATAATTCTAGTCCAAGTTCACTTGTCTTCTGCACTGAAATTTTAACTCACATTCTTTCTTGACTTTTCCATTTATTTTTGAGTTGCCTATATTACAAAGGTAAGTTTTTAACCTATTTTGATCAGAAAAATAATTATTCTTTGTTCTATCCATGACTTGTGTATTTATTTATTTATTTATTTTTTTGGTCAGACAAAATGGTGTATCTTGGTAACTCCAGGAGCCTAAGGGAGGAAGATCACAAGTTCAAATCCAGACTCAGCCATTTAGCAAGGCCCTAAGCAATTTAGCAAGACTCTGTCTCTAAATAAAATATAAAATATGTTGAGGATGTGGCTCAGTGTTTAAGTTCCCTTGGGTTCAATTCTTAATACAAAAAAAATGGAGAAAGATTTCTTTAAATTATATTTTTGTTTCTTTTTATCACCTTACTTTATCTAAGTTTATTTACCAAATATTAGACTTTATGCTCCCTTCTATCTTTCAGATTCTAATTAGGTTTTATATTCAGTTAGGGACTTGTTTAGCATCTCTATTTTCCAGAGCTCCAAACTCTCTATATTCTTTTATTTACATTGACCTCTTATCTGTCTTGGAATTTTTTTAATTAAATAGTTTGCCTAAGTTTATAGCATGAAAAAAAATTGTAATTGTCATTTTATTCCTCTTGTTAACTTTTAGTTTTCAAATGCATTTTGTTTCTTTGTATTCTGCTTTGTTTTATTCAATATGTTTATGTCTTTGCTGTGTCACTCATTACAAACTTTTATTAAATTTTCAGTTTCCATTTTCAAACTACTATATTTGAATATAGGTGAATTCTCTCTGAAATCCTGTGATTTTATTCTGGTAACACAGGTTAAAGAAAAAAACCTCTCTTTCAACAGTTGCCCTGGAAATTTCCACCTCCTAATCCATGAAACCTATGAATATGTGACCTTGCATGTTAAAAGAGACTTTACAGATGAGATGAAGTCATAAATTTTAAAAGAGAAGATTTTCCTAGATTATCTGCATATAGCCAGGGCCATCACAATGTCCTTTATGAAAGGCAGCTAAGGAGGTACAATCAGAATGGACCTGTAACCAGGGAAGCAGATATAAGACTAATGCCTGTTGAAGAACAAGAACAAGAGCTAAGTATTGCAGGCAGCTTTCAAACCTGTGGGGGTTGGGGGGTGGGGATGAAAAGCTTTTCAAGTTGAGACACCAGATAGGAGCAGCCTGCTCAAACCTTGATTTTAGGCCTCAAGTCCCATACCGGGCTTTTGACCTCAGGATTAGAAGGTGATATGTTTATATTTAAGTGATAAAATTTTGGTAAATTTCTATGAAAGCAGTAGGAAACTGATACAATTAGAATAACTATTTTCTATGTATCTGGGGGGTGGGTATGGTCAGATGAGATATTTTCAGACTCACACCCACATTCCAGCATGCCTGTCACCTAGGTTTCTAAAGATTGTACTTATGAGACACAGCCTTTACTTCCCTAACATGGTGCTAAGCCTGACCCTCTTGTGTACTGCCATATTTACACCACTGGGGAGATTAAGCAGTTCAGTGTCCAAAAGATACAAATGTTTAATTCATGTCACTTCTATTTTTGGTATCAAGTGCGAAGTATGAAAGTTCAACTTAATGACAGCATTTTCACTATATAAAGTGTATCACATTAGCTGATGAGCTTTATCAATGCTGTAGTACTATGAATATTGGCTGGGTTCTTGGACTTTGTGATGTCATCAATAGGTCACAATACATAGTTGAGGCCTTAGTGATAGCTGGTCTCATAACAACCCAGATATTGTGTTGGGCTCTGCTCAGTATAGAGATTTAGTGAACACATAGCATCACTCCATTTTTTTCCTTCAGGTATGGATTTCATTCTTAGTCATCGTTAGCTAAATTTTGGAGAATTGAGCTTCTGAGAAAAATTTACCTGATCTGAGTAAACCTCCAAAGAGTTGAACCATGAAAAGAAGGCAAAAGAGGTAACATCTAGGAAGATACTCATTCCCCAGCCTGCTAATAAGTCAAGGGGTAAGTGTTGGCATATTCTTTGGACCTATGATAATCAGAAGAACATTTTTAATCAGTAGAAAAGGAGGAGATGAGAGAGAAATTAAAAGACAAAAGAAGAGACTGAAAGAGGAAAGAAAGGAGAAAGCAGTATTATTCTACTGTCTGAGATTATCCTGAGGGCCAATTTAAAAAATTTTTTAAAAAAATTTTTTAGTTGTTGATAAACCTTTATTTTATTTATTTATATATGGTGCTGAGACTTGAATCCAGTGCCTTGCACATGCTAGGCAAATGCACTACCACTGAGCTACAACCCCAGCCCAGGACCAATGTTTTTGATAGTAAAGAAAACATTCAGGGCTGGGGATGTGGCTCAAGCGGTAGCGCGCTCACCTGGCATGCATGCGGCCCGGGTTCGATCCTCAGCACCACATACAAACAAAGATGTTGTGTCCGCCAATAACTAAAAAATAAATAAATAAATATTTAAAAAAAAAAAAAAAAGAAAACATTCAATGATCCCGATTTTGTCTCTGGGGCTTTGGATCCAGGTTACCTAACCAAAGTCAGAGTGTATCTGTCAATGTTCTTTTGTTAGACTCTTTCTACTTAAACTGAGGGAAAATAATGTTATATATTTTCTAATAGTAATTTTTCCTTTTAGTCTTCACTAACAGTGGCTCATATGAATGAAGTAAATCCTGAAAGAAATTTAAACAATTTAAAACTGGCCATGCAGGGATGTATTTGAAATTATATAGACTTTATATATTCAGGAGTAAAAACTGTTTTGTCTCAGACTCTAAGATAGAAACCTGGAGAACCTATGTGAAATGTAAAGGAAAAAAAGGAGAAACACACAAACACTGTTTGGCTCTGATGGATAAATTGAGATATGATTTGGCTTTTTAAGGGATATGAGATAATGATGATAAATATACAGAATAAGTTTAAACAAATCATGCTTATGTGATAGTATTATTCTTCAGTGGTGGTAGGAGACAGATTGGAGCCAATCACAACATACAAAATTGCAGCACATATTTCTGAAAACTATCTGATATTTCCTACAAAAACTTCTGAGGATGATCTGATATTTTCAATGATATTTTGGACTTGTGTATTTCCTAATGGTCACTTGCAGAGGCATGGAGAGTAAAGCTGACTTTGGCACCTTCAATAAAATCAATACATGTTCAAGATGCTCAAGATGCTACTGAGTATAAACTGAGACATGCCAAGAACATATGCCTATTGACATCCATGTGGATACAAACACATAAGACACATAAGTAGGCAGGAAAAAGATAAATATTTGCATCTACCATAATTGCCCACCTATTTTATATCTAGTAAGATTATTTGCACTTACAAAAGAAATGTACACAATGACTTCATATCAGCAGCTGAGACAATATTCACTAACAGGAATCTCTTAAGTCAAAATTTAGAACATAGAAGCAGGTAGAAATGGTTCGCGATTCATAGACTGGAATGGAAGAAAATTTTGTCATCAAGAGCATGGAACTATGTTGGCAACCTTGAGTTAAAACATTCCAGAAAGCTAGAAAAAAAAGTAGCATGAAAAAAATGGAATTTTTGTATGCACATTCCTGGCAGTGGCACATATTTCTTCCATTCATTTTTAGTTTTAGAAAGCTTAATCATATGATTAGAACTAACTACAAGGCAGCTTGATAAATATAATAGAGTAGTATGCCCAGGATGAAAGAATATAGCTGGCAGTCTCTGTTCCATTCACAAATGACATTTTGTGCAAATAAAATCAACTGACAGTGCATTGACATTGAAAGGAAAGCAAGGAACCGGGGGACAGGCTAGTGAGAAATGAAAGATGGAGATCAGGTAGAGATACACACAGAGTTTATTTGTCAGAGCTGACAAAGTCCATCTCTCCATAGAGGGAGATAGCCAACACAGGCTTGGGGTTAGAGACTTTTATGGGGGTGGCCAGGGGTTAGAGCCAGGTGGGTCCTAATGTAGGCAGTTAAGGGTGGGGTTGGTATGAGGGAGTGGTGAGCCTTTCTCAGAAAGGCCTTTGGGTGGAAAGTGAAAATTTTTCTTCAGATGGCAGCTGTCACTTAAGATGGCCACTTAGATTCTAAGCAAGAACCTTATATTCCCCACTTTTCTGTTTGTTATTGGGTCCCTTAAGGGACAGGGTCATAGATCAACCTTCTATAGCTTCTTTCTGCTGGGAAGGGGCAGCATATGGACCCTTGTTAGGGGTGCAGGGTGTCATTGAGGCAATGGTGGTGCTGGTCAGGTGGTGCTGGGCAATGCTGCACTGGACAGCTCAATTTTTTTTGAGGGGTTGAAAGTCTTGTAACAGAAGCTGGTTCATGGTTTGGTTAGAGATCCTTTGAACCTGGTCTTGAATAAATCTAATGATGCAGGGGGCAAGCATTGGTAAATGACAAGGAAAGAGGTCAGGAAGGAAGTGCCCACTGGAGAAGGGGGTTACTTAACTGCCATCCTTCAGTTCCAATGGCAGTGGGAAGGTTGGAGGCCTGAAGGAGATCAGCAATAAAAGGGGCATTAGTAATTGAAGTTCCCTTGGTGATAAGGAATCCGTGCTACTTTCAAATAGCAACATTGGAGAGGAGTATGTGGAAAGTGGACTTTGAGTGTAGACAATGAGGAAGACTCCCTTTGCCAAAGTGAAGGTTCTGATGAGGGCAATGAGTTCAGCCTGCTGACTGGATGTATTATTGGGGAGGGGAGCTGCTTCCACAACCAACCAAGGTTAGAGAGACTATAGCACACCCTGCCCAAGGGACTCCCTCCTGAAGAAAGGAGAAGCCAACTGTTAACCATGTGTATGTTGCCAGGAACAAGAGACCTCCCTGTATGTGGGAGAAATGTGTAAGAAACTCCTCCAGAGTTTCAATGCATGAAAGGGTAAGAGGAGAAGAGGTAGAAAGAGTCCTGAGGAGTGAGGGTAGAGAGCAGCGGATTTTAAAGATGAACACAAGTGGAAAGTAATACTGGGATCTTCCACTAGGGAAACCTGCAGAGATAAAATGCAACAGGGTGTGAGACATGTAAACCCTTGTAGGTGAGAAGTCCCTTTAGGCAATGGGGAAACAGGATGGTGAGTGAGGCCCCAAAGGTGAGTTTCTTTGACTTGTTAATAAGAGGCTGTAGTCTACCTTGCTAGGCAAGGGTAAAGTTAAATGCTTTTTTCCCCTATGCCTCCTATTGAGCCTACTGAGTCTGTCCTTTGTATTTCAATGTTAGCTTCAGTGTGGCCTTGGCCAGGAATATTGTGCCTAGGGTTTTACAATGTAGGTGAATTCTAGGTCCTTTGTGTGTCTAGAAATAGGGTCTCTGGAGGAATCCAGAGTTTTAGTGGCAGGTAGAAGTTGAGGAGGGAAGCAAGGGGAGCAAAGGAAGGCTTTGAATGGAGGAAGGAGAAAGCCTGCACATAAGGGATTTTCTTTCATTTTTCTGAGAGCTAGCAAAAGTTATGAAGATTGGAAGGTTGAATTGGTCAATGGACCTTTAGATCAGGAGCCAAATGGAGTGGGACTAGGTGGGCAAGAAAGTAGCCATGAATCAGATAGGATTTGAGAGTTCTCCATTGTTGGGTGTGTGTGGGAGGCTCTTCACTGAAGTTAATGTTCCTTCTATTGAAAATATCACAGAATCCCTTACCCCTCACCCTCCTCTCTGAAGGACTTCAAGCCAAAGAGTGTGCCAAATTCAATGGTTTTTTCAACCAATCCCCTCAAGACCCAGTGTCTGGGACTGAGAGAGGGAGTCACCTTGCTACTTCCCTAGTCCTGGGCTTTGCCTGTAGAGAGTCTTGGTTGCCTGGCCAGGGCTTTCATGAGCTCTGGTGAGCAGTTGAGAACCAAGACCAAAGAGTGAACTAGCCAAGGAGAAGGTGAAAGGTGAGTGACTCACCCGAGATTCAACCAAGAGATTTTATTGGGGGGCTGCCTGAAGGGGAAGAAAAGGAGAGGTAGAGAGCAGAGAGGGGAGAGAAGGATGGCTGTTGGGTGCAGAGCAGGCTGAACTGTGTTGTCTGCATGGCAGGCTGAACAGATTTTGGCTGCAAGATAGCCCACACACTCAAACCCCCCTCTATCTGGTCCTTTATCACCTGTTTGTGTCAAGTCCCGCTCAAGGCTGAGCACTCAACCCCCCTTGGGCCAACAAGGCAGCTTGCAGACCCAGAGGTCCCATTAGATTTGGGCTATAAAAACTCCCTCCTGCCAGGCCCCCCTCTCTCTTGCTCTCTCTCTCTTGCTCTCTCTCTGTCTCTCTCGCTCTATCTCTTGCTCTCTGTCTTTCTTGCATGTGCTCTCTGTCTCTCTCTCTTGCTCTTGCTCTCTCTCTGCTCATCTCTTCTCTTCTTTCTCTCTCTCTCTTTCCTTCTTTCTTTTCTCTTTGTTGCACTGCTGTAATAAAGATCTTTTGGTTGATCCGAGTGTTGTGGTGACTTTCCTTTCAATGGCAGATAGAAAGAGAGCAGAGGAAGAGAGTGAAGAGAAAGAGAAATAGAGTAGAGAGAGAAGAGAAAGAAGAGGAAGAGAGCAGAGTGTGAGGGCAGAGTGTGAGCTTGCAATCTTCAGCTTAAGAAGGATTGCGTAGGTGGCATGGTAGGTGCCAATTGGCAGCATGACTCAGGAACAGCAAGTGGACACTGTGTTCTGTGGAGATTGGTCAAGAAAACTTTTGAATTTGGCACTCTTCAGCTTGGTGTGTGCTTCGGAGAGGAGAGGGAGGAGTAAGGGATTCTGTGATGTTCTCGCAAGATGGAAAACTAACTTCACTGGGAAGTCTCCCACATACCCAACAGAAAAGATGGGCGAGAACCTTGGTGCTGGGCCAAGATCTAAGTTCTAGAGAGAAGTCTTGTACCCAAATGAGGCTGAGTGTGGGTGAAGAAAAACAGTGCTAGGTGAATGGAAGATAGGTAATTGTCCTGGGCCCTCAGGTCAGGATCCCAAATCAGCTCATATTCCTAGAGGGGAGAGCAAGACTGATGGGAGAATGTGATAAAAGCTGCTCTGCAAAATGTTTTGAGATGAAGGTGAATGGTCTTGTGGTGTGAGACAATACAAAACTTGAAACATCCCAGACAAGTAGGGACCACCTTAGAAGAAGGTAATGGGAAGTCACTGGCAGACAGAATAGGGGATGGTCCTAAGGTAAGGGTGAGGATCAGGGGAGCAGCAGGCAAGTCTGGGTGGAAGTATATATGAGGAGAGAAGGAAAGCATATCTTTCAACTTTGTGAGGATGTCCCTACCCACAAGGGGAACAGGGCACTGTGGAATGACCAAAAGGCATGGGTGAAAACTAGAGAGCCTAAGGCACAAACAAAGCTGTCTTTGGGCTGGATGGCTGGGGGCCTCTATGGGCTTAGGGACAGTCAATGGCCCAGTGTCCCTTCTTGATGGCATTTAGGACAAGGGCCTGGAGGCTTGCAAGGCTTAGGACATTTACGAGCCCAATGACCCATCTGACCACATTTAGAACAGGGTCCAGGCAGTCCCATGGGATTCTTCCATGGGCCAGTGGATACAGAGACAGATGCTGAGGCTGGCTGGATGGCTTGAGCGAGCATCTGATATTTTTGCTTCTGGGCCTTCTCATCTCTCCTGTTATAAACATTAAAGTCCACTCTGAGAACATCAGCTTTGGGAGTTATAGACCCCTTCTTGAGGCACCTTAGTTTGGCCTTAATATTGGGGACACTCTGGGAGAAAAAGTAAGTCATTAGTAGTTGTCTTCCATCTGGAGTCTCAGGGGCCTGATTAATATATTGAAATAAAGTCTTCATCAGGTGACCTAAAAATGCTGGAATGTTTTCATTTTTATCTTGGATGACTTCCTGGAGCTTTTCATAATTGATAGCCTTATGGGCTGTCTTTCTAAGTCATGCCTTGAAGCAAGTAATGCATTTTTTTTTTAAGAGAGAGTGAGAGAGGAGAGAGAGAGAGAGAGAGAGAGAGAGAGAGAGAGAGAGAGAGAGAATTTTAATATTTATTTTTTAGTTATCGGCAGATACAACATCTTTGTTTTGTATGTGGTGCTGAGGATCGAACCCGGGCCGCACGCATGCCAGGCGAGCGCGCTACCGCTTGAGCCACATCCTCAGCCCCAATGCATTGGATTTTTACTAGTTACTATTCCAAATTATAATTCCAGTTAGGGTTTCAATCAGGTTTGGCTTCAGAGAGATCTCTTGTACCTCATCAGCATAATTTCTAGCTTGCTCCAAAACTTTCCTGTACTCCTCTGACAGGAGGGTGTTAGACAAGGTCATAAGGGCATATAATGTGGTAGGACTTGAAGTATAGGACCTAAGCCACTTTTCTATCTGTGGAAGATCTGACGAAGAGAAAGGTACGTAAACCCAGATTAAACCATTGATCCCAGGCACCTTGAGAGGGACACAGAGATACGGGTGGGCAGAAGCAGCCTGTGAACATGGGGCAGGAGAAAAGAAGGGCAGAGGGGCCAAGGGGACAGTTGATGTGGCAACTTCATTAGGAAGAAAGGGGATGTGAGAGCTAAGAGGAATTTTGTGGGAGAGCAAGAGTTGCAGAGAGGACTTAGAAGACAGGAGAAGATCTGAACATATGATATCTCTTTCCATTTTCCTAATGCTCACAATAGTTGAAAAGATCCCTGATAATAGTGGGATCTAGAGTGCCAATAAATGGCCATTCATAGTTGTTATCCAAAGGATATTGAGACCAGGTCTTATTGCACAAATGGATATGTTTTTTGTTGGTTGGGTCCAGGAAAAGAGACCTAGTAAGCCAGGAGGAAGCCTAGAGGATGAGAAGGAATGGATAAGGAGCCACCCATGGTGAGATGTAGAAGGTGAGGATAGAGGTAGGGCATCCCCCAGTCTCTAGTATCACCAAGTCCAGAAGATGGTTATGCTCAGGGGGTCAACATCCTTCTGGGTAAGCATTGGAGGCTCCTTGGGCACCCATCCAGGACTACACAGGGGCAGAATCCATAGAAGGCATAAGCCCACTAGATGTTGGTCATGGTTCTTTTCCATGCAGATATCAGAGAACAAACAAAGGCAGATGGGGTCCCAAATGTGGGGGACACATATCCTTCAATATTTCCACATCCTTAACTCTACTGCATTTAAAGTGAACTTTGCATTGGCAGTTTGGCCTTAGACCTTAGGCCAGGGTATGATATCTGCTTCCTCCTGTGATCAAAGCCCCACAACTAACAAGCAGCTGGGTATCCTGAAGTATGAACTCAGTCTCAATTCAAAGCCAAAATACCTCCAACAGACCATAAGACTCTTGCAACATTCCTTATATTCTCTTCATACTTGAAAAATAATGATTATTTTTAAATATCAGGATTTATGATGCATGTACATAAAATTCAGAACCATGTATTACATATTAAAACACAGACATAACCTTTTCATACATCTGAGTCATCTTAGGGCTCCCATTCCAAGATCCAGAGAATCAGAGTTCAGTTAACATCATTGGCAAACACCAGCTAGAATTCATCTCAACTCCCCTTTAAACATAAAAAATATAGATTGATCCTGGTATACTTTAGTTTCAAAAGAGTTTATCAATTATAGAACAAGCTTCTCTTGAGGTATGTAATGGACCACCAAGTTCCATGTTTTTAAACACAAATGAACACAGGCTATAGAGGCATGTAGCAGAAAACTTTTTTATTTGAGGCATGGAGTAAAAGAAGGTAAAAAAGGGACATATTGGCGGTACCATGAATCATTGGAGAATTGGAATCTCGAGTTTAGGCAAGGAAGAGGTGATGTACTTGGGCAAGTGAATGACAGGAATGCCCATGATGACAAAGTTGTAAGCTTCTGAAAGACAATTGGTATAGGTGTCAGACAATGTTTAAGCAGAATCTACACAGTAACTTCCAAGATGTGGAAGTTACTGTGTAGATTTCAGCTGTGAAGCCAAAGCATCTACTTATATCAATACCATCCATTAAGCCATTACCCACCTATATCCTCTAAAAAACACCACATTTTAGACATGAGAAAAGAGAGACTTCTAGATATCAATGGCTTCTCAGCAGCATGTGTCAGAACTGAGAATTGCCCACAGACATAACTGTATGAAATTCCTCCTAGAAGCTCCTAGAAGTCTGGTTTGCTCCTGCTAGGAACTATCAGTGTGGAGAAATATTATTCATTCCCCACTTTAAAGAAAGAGCCTAAATAAGATACCCCAGTAGGTCCCTTTGTATTGAGACAAAATTGTTTGTCCTTTGATGTTATAGAAAGTCTTCAGAACCTAAGCAGTGTCAACCCAGGTTCCTCATAGGAACAAATGCTTGGAGAATACAAGGTGCAAGAGAGCGTATCACAGGACCCAGAATCTGAGTATAATTCAGGAAAGAAAGAAGTCTAAATGGCTCATAATCAACTGAAAGGTAACTCAAGCTTGTCAGTTGGGAAATTGAAAAAAAAATGGCACAAGGTGATTGTATTTGCCACATGGACAAGAGATTAATCCAAACAAAATTATGTTTTTAATGCCAACACCCAGGGGATTGTGGCTGCAGAGAAACAGCTACCATCAGAGATTTCTGGTGGCAATGCAACTTTAACAGCACTATGTGATATAATCTGACTATATTATAATATTACATGTGCATATCCCTTTGCTCAGTATTCTTTTTCCCAGGAGCCTGTCTTTGGAAGAAGAAGACTATTTTATGGTATGGGCTGACTTGTGTCCTCTCCCTAATCTCATATGTTGTTGTTCTAGATACTCAGTACCTCAGACTGTGACTCCATTTGAATATAGGTTTCTTAAAAACAGGATTAATGTTAACCTAATTAATTTATGTGAGATTCAATCTAGTTAAGTTTTTCTTCTTATAAGAGTTGCAATAAAGATAAGAGAAGCACAGAAAAATGACACTCAAACATAGAGAAAGAAGAAAGCAATCTACATGACAAAGAGTGGGCCACAAAGGAAATCATCCCAGCAAGCACTTTGATATATAGCCTCTAGAATTAGGACCAACAAATTTTTCTCCTTTAACCCCCTTTGTGGCTTTGACTTATGACAGGCCATTACAGTGATGCAGCTTACTAGGACATACATTTTCTATCTCTGAAGAATGGCTAAATGAAAGTGCAATTGAATCACATGATTCTACCAGCATAATGCCCAACTGCTGCAAGAAATGGCATTTGTTACTGGAATAGCATAAAAACATGTGAGAACACAGCATGTTACATGGTGGGCCCATAGTGATTTGTTTTATGATATGGTACATTTTCAACAATATGTACAAGAGTTTGTGAAACCATCATTCTTTTTTTTTTTTTTTTTGGTAAATACTTTTCTGGTATTGAAGTCTTATAAAAGGACTAAAAGTACAGTGGAGTTGACTGCTACATGGGCTACCTGGGACAGTTATCCAAAACAAAAATAATAGCAACAGTGAAGAAATATGCCTTACCCATTTAAATTGAAAACCATGCAAGAATATATTTTCTAATCTTTCTACAAGTATGTGAACTGGAGATTTTCACCTGTTAGATTTCCAGAGGAGTAATAGAGTCTAGAATCCTTTGGGAATAGGAATATAGGTCCTTCAGAGGTAAAGAGTTAGGACAGAGTTTAGAGAAGTTCCCAAACTTGGTATCTGTCCTGGCCCCATTCTGTATTATATCTCAACTTTCTACTTATAGAGTTCCTTCTGGAGACTCTTCTTACTTAAAAACAGAGATATCATTATTGGTTGTGTTGTGTACTTGATCTTTCCCCATTGAGGCAGATTTAATAAATAATCCCTGATGATCTACTTGGAACTCTTCAGAGAGATTGTCTGACATGTGGGGACAATCTTTAATGCTGTCTATTCCAGCTGACTCCCATTGAAAACTTTTAGTCCCAGATCAAATATACATAAATGTGTTCATAGACCTCCATCCAGTGATGACACCAGATTATAGAATGAGGTCTTTGAATAAATATCTGAGTAGAAAAAGTATTATCCAATATTTACATGTCCACCCTGACAGCCATGTCCAGTGGTACAAATGTAACAGCTGGGTCAAAATTTCAACATGGAATAACCTGTTCCAGTCATTCTTGGAAATTCTCTGGAAATTTTTGTGCTACAAGCTTGGAAAATTTGGAATCATCAAGAAAACATTTTGCTCTTTAAAGTATCTCCCTTCACATGAACTAGAAGAAGGTACTACCTCTAGAATGTATACAATGGTTACCAGAGTTCTAGTTCTGTCAGGTTCTAATGCCAAGAAATTGAGGTCACCTCTTCAATTACTTGAACCTCTTCTGAAGTAAGACCATGCCAAAGTGCCTTTCAGCCCCTTGGGATTTGTATTTTCAAAGTGGCCATATAACTAAAAGCACTATAGTGATTTAATGCAATTCCTATTAAAGTTTCAATGATGTTCTTTATAGAAATAAAAAATCAGTCATGAAACTTATTTGGAAAAAATAGAGGCTCTGAAGAGCCAAAGCAAGTGACAAAAGTCAAGAAGGAGGCATTCTTCTTAAATTATACTATAAAGCTATAGTAACAAAAATGGCATGGTATTGGTACCACAATAGACATGGAGACCAGTGAAACAGAATAGAAGAATAAAAATGAAAAACAAATCAAGGCCTAGGCTTGGCCTCCCATGCCATTGCCCTTCTTCATAATTGGAGTTTCTACTCCCAGATGCAGTCACCCTATGTGTAAAGCTTATCTTCATGTTTTCAGTACATAATGTGCTGAAACACTTACCAGGGTTTGATAGGACAAGATAGTGCTGTGTGTCTAGCACTAACACACTGCAAAGCGTTCCCCTGCTCCTATCATCTTCTTCATGCATTTTTTTCAATATATAAAAATACTTTCCAGGCCACAAAAGGGATGCTACCATGAGTTCCATTGATACATACCACAAATTTCTTAGGAAAGGAGCACCTTGGTTTGGAGATAAAATATTGTTCGTCTGAAATCCATCTGATCCCACACAACAGTGCTTAAAAGCAAGCCTTAAAGGATTAAATAAATTTGAAAAAAATTAACTTCACCAAGCCAATCACTTTTAATTTCTCAACAAAACTCTAGAAAGCAGGATACTTGGAATGATGTATTCTAAGAACTGAAAGAAAATAACTGTCTACAAAATTTGAGGTATCCAGCAAAGATATACTTTGATATCAATGCAGAAATAAAATCCTTCCAAGATGAGCAGAAACTAAAAGAATATATGACTACTAAAGTGGCAATACAGAAGACAGTTAAAGAGAAACTTCATACAGCACAGAAAAAAAAAAAACAGAGATTACAAATAAACAAATCCCATTTTAAGGTTAGTTAAGCAAATGACAAGCAAAACCAAGTTAAACATTAGAAATAAATAAAAATATTCAAATGTAATACATAATAAACCTCTCCCATTAAAAGAGAAAGGATGGCAGAATGGATTTAAAATGAACCAACAATATGTTGTTTGCAAAAAATTCACACTATAGGCAGACAGTCACAGGCTGAAATTAAATAATAGAAATTGATGTACTGTTGGAATGGAGGCCCAAAAGAGATAGAAGTAGCCACTCTAATATCTGACAAAGCAGACTTCAACCCCCAAATAATAAGAGACAAAGGTTAATTCACATTGGTAAAGGGAACAATACAACAAGCAGATTTAAAAATTAGAAATGTTTATACTTCAAATGTGGGTTCAACTAATTACATAAAAGAGAAACTACATAGAAGTCTCAGATAGATGCCAGTACAGTAAATTTGAGATTTCAACACACCTCTCTCACCATTAGATAAGTCATCTTGACATAAACTATGAAAAGACTCTTTGGGTCTGAAAAATACTATAAATGAAATGGTCTTAACAGACATCTATAGAATATTTCCTCCAAAAAGACCTGAATGTACTTTCTTTTCAGTGGCTCCTGGAACCTTCTCCAAAAAAATAGAACATATTTTAGACCACAAACTAACCCTTAGGAAATACAAAAACTGAATAATTCCTTGCATTTATTAGATTACAAGGGAATGAAATTAGAAATCAATGCAACAAAATCATACAAAAACTATATAAACACATGAATTGAATGTTTTTCCTCAGGATTTCTCCCTTTTCCATTGTTCTTCCAATCAGACAAAGCACTTCTGGTGACCCCTGCCTTCCAGAAGTTTCCCATCAACCTCTTATTCTTGCAAGGCGAGGCTGATTCCAAGTTACATAGAGTTAGCCAGAAGCAGACAAAAGAGTTTAAACTTATAGTTTTGGGCCACTCTGCCTGAAATTCAAGTGAATTTTACATTTTCAAATTTATTTTCTTTCTGGCCTGGTCCCAGCTTCACTCCAAAATATTAACAGAGATCACTTGAAGATCTATAAGCACCCAGCAACATAAATCTCATCCCCTGAGCTGGTCTGTCTTCCACACTGATCTGGGCTCCCACAAATAACAAATGCACTATAACATCTCAATTTTTTCTATGACATACTAGACAAACTTGTATTGCAAATTCTGAATAATATATGGTATTAAGTTCACAGATATTTTCAGGTAAATTGGAACTGCCAGTATTTATTCCCTCACCATAGGCTCCTTCAAGAAACTGGTGTGACAAATAATAAACTTTTCTTAAAGAGAACCACTTATGGTAGTATTTCTTAAAGTCCTCATTCTGCACCAGGACAGTGGATGGCTTGTGTGTTTCACAGCATACAACATTCAAAAGATATGTTCATTGCATTCAGCTACACTGTCTCTTTTTCTTTCCACAATAAAATTTCTTTTTCTTAAAATATATGTGTGTTTGTGTGTGTGTATACACACACACACACACACATATATATTTGTAGTGGTATACGGACAGCTTTTATTTTATTTGTTTATTTTTATGTGGTGCTGAAGATCGAATCCAGTCCCTAACATATGCCAGGCAAGCACTCTGTCACTGAGCTACAGCCCCAGACCCTCCACAATAAAATTTCTATTTTTTTTTTTCATTTTAGGGGTTGAACCCAGAGGCACTTAACTAAGCCACATTCCCAACCATTTTTTTTTTTAAATTTTAATATTTACTTATTGGCGGACACAAGATGTTTGTATGTGGTGCTGAGGATCGAACCCGGGGCGCACGCTTGCCAGGCGAACGCGCTACCACTTTGAGCCACATCCCCAGACCCCCTCCCCCCGCCATTTTTTTAATATTTGATTTAGTGACAGGGTCTCACTGAGTTACTAAGAGCCTTGCTAAGTTGCTGAGCTGGCTTTGAATTTGATCCTCCTGCCTTAGCCTCTTACGCTGATAGGATTACAGGCGTGTAATAACACACCCAGCTGGAGTTTCTATTTTGATAATTAATAAGTGTCTTGGCAATTTAAACATTTCTTACCCAGATTTCTGTGAGTTTCCCAAATCATACAAAATCACCAGTTTAAATTCTGTTGCAGAGTAGCCTGGAAGCCTGAAAATTTCCATTTTAAGAACATATAGTTCACTAAGATTTAGCAGGAAGAAATTTGGAGATGCAGTCCCCTATATTTTCATAGAAATGGGAGGCAGAAGTTGACAGTGGGGAAAGTAGAAGGTGTCCATTTTAGACTTTGAAGATAATCACTGTGCTCTGCGGCTGCAGTTTATATTCAAACTAACATAGTTTATTTCCCTTTCTCTTCTTCCTCCCCTATCTCTAATCTTGGGTGAAGCAAGATTATTCTTTTTCCCATCATAGGCTGAGTTAAGCACACATGGAACAGGAATGAAGTTATTAAGATGTCAGGGATGGCACCAGAAACCCTAAGAAACAGCTCTCTCAATACTACAAGTAAATCATGACCCCTGACTAGGCACACTTGGAATTTAGACTTCAATAATCTTTTGAAAACTTCTCTGATCTCCTTGTCAGTCAGAATCCCAGCCTCTGAGACATGAGTCCCCTTTCTTCTTTTCAAGGAAAGCAATCATAGTTCTTTTTCCTTTTCTCAAGTTGTGTTCTCATTATTGGATTGGCATTAGGGACAAAGACTGAGATGTTGGTAACAGGGTCCCATGTCACCACATGCTCTGGCTCCCCCTACTTCAACATAATTGCATTGAAAATACCCTTTCTTGGACAGACTCAGATTTAATGATCTCTCTGGGGAACCCAGAGCCACATGACAGCCTTCACCTGTAGCAACAACAGAGTATAATTGATAAATATGACATAAATGTATCACAAAGAAGTAAAAAGACACCAGTATCAAAATGATCAGTTGTACAGTGCCTGAAAAAACTCCAGACAGAAACAGGGAGGAGAATTTTCCAGGGGGAGAGCTGCTTTTCTCAGTGGATGGATGATCTGACCCTCAGGTAAATATGATTCAAAGTGCACAGGCTCGGAGCTTTTCCCCTTTCAGGCTTTCCATCCAGAATCCAACATTTCTGAGGGCTTTTCTGGCCCACTATTTGGGTATTGAAGACACCCAAGTTAAGCTTAAAGAGGGACTAAATAAATTGGTCAAACTGTGGATGAATGTCCTCAATAAGAGAATGTCTCTTCTTCAAATGCTGAATAAATAAGGAAAGCTCAAGTAAGTTTTACCCAAGGAGCAGGGGACAATCCAAATAAAAATTTGTCATCTGTAGGCAGTCTGAGGCCATTCATAACAGAAGTAGGGAGAAATAAATTCCTGGACATAACTATATTCCAGGGAGTTGGTTTCCTTGGTCATGGGAAATTTTCAGGATTTTGGGTTAATATGTGTAGATAGAGTCCTAGACTTCTACAATGCTTAGGGTTCATCTGCCTCAATGATGAGACAATGGAAATCCTCTTTCCTGATCCCAGGTTTGTGGTATGATATGTAGTATAAATTTGCAAATCTCTATACTATGTTTAATGTCCAAAATGTACACAATACTACTTCTTGGACAATTCTGGATGGCTGGAATTAACCTCCCTTGTAATTAACCTCCCTTGTAATAATTAGGAGGAGATCATATGTGCAAATCATGGAAGCTGAATGCTGAGGCAAGTTCCTTGCCATGTGGCTAATGCTATAAGCAGAGTGGTAATCCATACTTCATGGTTTATCCCATCAGTAGGAAATACAGAGGCAAAGGTCCTGGTATATGCTACCTGAGGCTCTTTGTGACACAAAAAAGGAGTATAGTATTACTGAAAAAAATTTTCTCTCAGGTTATGAATATGTCTGGACCCGAGTTGAGTCTGATAGCAGAATTATGCATGCATGAATACCTGCCCCAGATTTCGAAAAATGTCAGAAATATCTTGGGCACTTTGTTGCTATACAAAAGCCTTCTATGAATCTCCTTCTAGCTAGAGTAATGAGAATGATTTACCACAGTTAGTGAGGCAGAGAGGATGCAAAAGGCCATGCCCTGGTCTTGATGCAAGGAGAATTGAAGGGAAACGAGATTAAACATTTCTACAATGAAGCAGAGGACACTCAGGATGAAAATTTGTGTAATCCATGTAGTCTAAGGGTCTTCCTGGCATCACAGTGAGCAAGACATTTCAGTAAAAAGGAAATACTTTCTGGTTTGGGGCAAGAATTGTCCCCAGGATGGGCTAGGATATACAATTCACATTCTCATCTGGAACTGTTGAAAGACATAGAAAAGCCTGAGGTAAAGTTTAACCATAAAGGAGAGGGCAATCACAATGTAAATTTTCCAATTATAGGTAGCCTTACACCATTCCTGATAAGGGGGAACAAGGCTGGGAATGTAGATCAGTGTTAGAGTGCTTGACTGAATGCATGAGGTTATGGGTTTGATTCTAAGCATCACAATAAGAAAGAAACAAAAAGAACAAAGGGGAGAAATTTGTGGAAAAACCAATACTATATATCTCAGGCAGTGAGTTTGCCTTGTCCATAGTCATTTCTCAGGATTTCCAGAGTACATGCATGGATACCTGCACAATGCCCATCCATGGTCTTTGTCCTTTTCATTCCTTAGGGTTCATGAGACCCCACATTGGGTCATGAGGATTATTCTTGGCTGGTCAGATTGAGGAATAGATGGATTGTTCAGAGCTGGCTGGTAGGGCCCTAATGAAACTATGTCTGTGGGAATTTCTGGGGTAGGCAGAGTAAGCAAAAGTAAAATTTTAACCCATCATAGGGGAAGCTAACAAAATAAAAGTGCCAGTGTCAGAAACCCTTTTTTTCATCTTTTTCAACACTGTGATCAAAAGACCTGAGAAGAACAACATAAAGTACAAAAAGTTTACTTGGAGCCAATGAATTCAGACTTAGTCATGGTTGATTTCAAGGCTCTGGGCTCTAGGTGAGGCATAATATTATGGTAGCATCTAATGGTGGAGGAAAGCAGCTCAGGACATGTCCACCAGGAAGAAGAAAAAGAGATTTTCTCATCAGAAACAAAATATAAATCCCACAGTCATACCCCCAGTGACATACCTTTTCTAGCCAGTCTATATTCTTACAGTTAATACCCAGTTGATACATAAGTGTATTTAAGTACTCATTTAGTTACATTTGACCATTCCCAGGTTGTCTCACACAGGAGCTTTAGGGGGACACCCAACATCTAAAGTATAACATGCTGCCCTTGGTCCCCAATACCTCATCCCCATCTCACAATGCAAAATATATTTAGTTCATTTCCAAGAGTCTCCATGAGCTTACCATCTCAAGAATTACCAAAATGCACAGTCCAAAGTCTACTGAAAGAAGGCAAACTCTCAGCTCCTTAAAAAAAGGCAAATTGCATATATCCAATATATAATGGCACAGAATAAATATTTCAGTGTCACAAAGGAGACTTCTTTCTATAGAGAAGGATGGGACCAGAACAACACTAAAACCCAGCTGGGCAAGCAAGTCTGTATCTCCATATCCAGCATCTGGGGCATATGTCATTGTGATGTTTCCTTCAAAGTGCTCGTGTAGCTCCACTCCTATGGCCTTGCTGGTAGCAACCCACATGACCTCAGTCTAGTCTTGTTTCTGCTCAATTACAGTAGCTTTCCTAGGCAGATGTCCCTCTTTACTGGCATCTTTTAATCTCAGGTTTCTCTGAGTGAATCTTGGCTTCCTTTGTATATCTTCCTTTTCATATCTTCAGGCATCACCATATCAGGGCAGCCAATCAGAACTCTCTTTCATTTTGCTTGGCGCCTCCCAAGCCTTCTTTTGAAATTTCATTGCCTGCCTCTATGACTCCCAAACCACAGCCCCATGCATTCCCTTAGAACCATCACTCTGTGGTTGACACCAAATTCTACCACCATTTTGAGCAATAGACAAGCCTTCTGAGATCCCTGTGGCAGCTCTTGCTGAGTGCCTGGACAACAGAGTATGGTGAAAAAACTTCTTAACCTGCCTCCATATGCAAGTAGGGTCTCTATTACCTATTCTTAAAGAAATGTTTACCTTTACAACCTTAAGCCTGAGATGGGTATTGTCTTAGTAATTTCTGAGAACCCCTCAAGTCACATCTTCCATTGTTCCTGCGTAAAATACTTAATATTTCTTTAGAGACTAAAGTGTTTCTTTAATAACACAAATTTAGTCAAACTTTCATGGCCAAACTCCAAGTTTTTCAAATCTTTCTTCTCTGCTTTCTGCTCCTGATTAACACACAGTAAACTTGATTAAAAGTGTCCAGCAATAACCATACCACCATCTAAATGCTGTACAGATTTGAAATTACCTCCATGAGATTAATAAGTATATCACTTTTAAATTTAGCCTGGCAAAAAGACTCAGCAAAGAAGCAAAATATAGCCAACTTCTTAACCAGAAATGACATGAATGGCCCCTAGTCCAATTTCCAATTGACTCCTCTTCCCCTGAAACCTTGTGAGCTCAGTCTTTTTTTTTTTTTTTATTGGTTATTTAAAACATTACAAAGATTTCAGAATCACATCGGTTACACATCCACATTTTTACATAATACCATAATTGAGCTCAGTCTTTATTGTTCAGCATTCTATTGGCATTCCAGTTTTGGAGCTCACACCACAATCACGCATTAAGATCTACTTACAACATTCTGAAACTTTTCCAGCTCGTATATCTCTAACGTTTTCAAAATTCTTCCCAACACAAACCATCTCTAAAGGCTTTTGAACACATGATCAGGTTTTTCACAGACATAATCTTATTTCTCAGTAAAAATTTCCACTTTAGTCAGTGTTTTCAATGCTGTAACCAAAAGATTTGACAAGAACAATGTAGAGGACAAGTTTATTTGGGGGTTCATTATTTCAGTGGTCTCAGTCCATAGACAGCTGACTCAATAATTCTGGGGCTCCAGGAGAGGCAGAATATCATGGTGGAATCCCTTGTCAGAGGAAATCTTCTCAGGCCATAATCACCAGAAAACAGAGAGAGGTCTGTGCAGGAGACAAAATGTAAACCCTAAGACACACTTCCCAATGACCCACATTTTCTAGCCATGTCCTATGTTCCTACAGTTATCACCCAATTATTTCATATTAGTGGATTAATCCATAATTGTGTTAAAGCTCTAATAATCTAATCATCTAACCTCTGAATATTCTTGCATAGATTAAATGTTCTGAGTAAACTGTATGACCTAGCAGCCATGATGACCTGAATAGCCTCTATGACTTGCATAGGCTTTATGGTCTGAGAAGACTCTGCCCTGCTTAGCCCTATGATCTGTGTAGCCTCTATGACAGGCAAATCATCTGTTATTTTCATAGCTTCTATTACCTGAAACATTTCTATGGCTTGGGTAGTCTAAATGACCTAATAGTTTATAAAGTTTTTGTAGGCTCTAGACCCTGAGTAGCCTCTATTGTCTGTTCTGCTTCCAAGAACCACCTTCATGATTTGGAGATCCTAAACAATATAGTAGCCTCTATGACTTAACAGCCACTATGACTTGCATTGCCTCGATGACTGAGTAGCCTCTATGAACTGTTAATCCTTCGTGACCTGCATAGCCTTTATGGCCTGAGTAGTCTTAATGTTCTGAGAGTCTTTGACCTGTTTAGTTATTATCCAAGTAGCCTCAATATCTTGAGTAGATTCTATAGCCTGTGTTGTATCTATGATCTGCATCACCTCTATGACTTGCTTAGTTTCTGTGATCTACAAAGCCTCTATGGCCTGAGTTTGACTGGAGTAGTCTCTATTGCCTCTGAATATAGCTCTGGATATAGCTCTATGGAACTGAAATTCTTCTATTGCTAGCCTAACTTTTAGGACATACATAATCCCTATGACCTGAGAAACCCCTTTAATCAATTTCATCTCTATGCCTGAGTAGCTTCTACATCCTGTATAGCTTTTATGACCTCTGTAGTATCTATGACCTGAATTGCCTAAATGACCTGAATAGACTACATAACCTCAGTAACAATTATGATCTTTGTACCCACTAAGACCTACATATCCTCTAATATCTGTGTGTCTTTTGTAATGTGTGTAGCCCACTTGACCTTCCTGGCCTGTATGGCCTTATTAGACTTCATTCACTTAATAGCCCCTATGATCTTTGTACCTTGCATGTCCTTCATCAACTCTGTAATCTAAAAAGCCTCTAACATCTGCATAGCCTCTATGATAAGCATAACCTCTATGCCATTGTGGACCTCTAAGACTTGTGTAAGTTTTATGCCTGTATGGCCTTAAAGACCTGAATAGACCTGTGTAGGATCTATGAGCTGAGACATCTAAGGCTTGTGTAGTCTTTATCATGTAGATTATTTTTCCTGTGTTTATTCTGTGACCTTCATAGACTTTATGGCCTACATGGCTTGCTCTTTGATGTCAGTATCTTCTATATTTACGATGCCTCCATGGCCTATGTAGCCTTTATGATCTGAGTAACTTCTATGACCCATGAATCTTCAATGACAAGCATAGCTCCTATTGTGAAGCTCCTATCACCTGTGTAGCCTCTAAGATGTCCATAGCCACCATGGCCAGTATAGGCTCTATGACCAAGTAATATCTATGACCTGCTTATTTTGTATGACCTGGATAGCATCTGTGTTCTGTGTAATTCTATGACCTATGTTGCCTTTATGGCTTCAGTGGCCTAAATGACCCCTTTAGCCTCTACTGATAGCCACTTTGACATGTGTAGCTTCTATGACCAAGAAAACACTCTTTTACCTGTGCAGCCTAAAGAATCTTAGTAACCCTGATCACCTGTGTTTCCTCTATTTTTTGCATAGTTTGGATGATCTGCATAGTTTCTGTGTCCTGAGTACCCTGTATAACTGTATATCATTTATCTCTTGAGTGGTCTAACACAACTGAGTAAAACCTGTGATCTGCTCTCTCAAGGGACCAAGTAATCTCAATTTCCTGAATGGCCTCTATGACTTGTGTAGCTTTTAGGATGTACCCATATCTGTGGCCTGAATACTACTTTCATATCTTTCATACCCTCTATAAACTGAATCTCCCAAATATTTTGCATATCTTCTGTGTCCTGAGTAGCCTCTACTAACTGTGTAGCCTCAATGGCCCAAATAGCCATATATTCCATAAACTTTGTAGACTCTATGAGCTGAGTATCCCCTATGACCTGAATAAATCTTATGACTGGAGTAGCATCTATTACAGGGCAGCATCTATGACCTGTGTAGACTGTAAACTAAGTGACCTCTGTCACAAGCATAAAGTTTCTAAGACTCTTTAAAGTCTCTAAAGCTTTGTACTTTTAACTCACATTATGACCACAGCATGTTATTTTTGCTACTTCAGACACAAAATGAGTTCATTCTCCAATGTGTACACTCAGCCTTACCTTAAGAAACATAATGGCAGACCACATTAAAAGGAAAAAAGCAGTCCTGAGATCCATTAGCTGGGTGCTACTCAACTATGCTCAAATGTATGGCAAGGAGCTAGCCCTTGGTGCTCTCCTACTGAAAAATTTCACAGAACATCAACATCAGACAAGACCCTTTGTGCCAATAGTGAGTCAACATGAATACAAGACAACTCTATAATCACTTGTGAACACAGACAAAATCCTGAGTATTGTCCTAACCACAAAAAAATGACCAAATATTCCCTACTTTGGCTATTACCAATGATTGCTGCTGCTTCTTAAAAATTCTTTACCAGAGCTGGGGTTGTGCCTCAGTGGCAGAGCACTTGCATAGTATGTGTGAGGCACTAGTTCGATTCTTGGCACCATATATAAATCAATAAATGCCTATTGACAACTAAAAATATATTTTAAAAAAATTCTTTACCAGTTGTAGCCTGTCCTTGTGATATTGCAAGTTACTAGTGACAAGTTCTGCTTCCTCACATGTTGAAGTTTGAACATTAGAGAAGCACATCATTTTGGGTGTGTAGGAGACTCCCTGCTGAAGTTAAGTCTCCAGAGAACATTACAGAATCACTTAACCCTTCCCCTCCTCTCTGAAGGGTGCCAAGCTGAAGAGCACCAAATTCAAAGGTTTTTCTTGACCAATCCACACTGGACACAGTGTCCACTCTCTTTTCCTGAGTCACCCTTCCAATCAGCACCCACCACATCACGTACGTAACCCTTCTTAAGCCAAAGCTTGCAAGCTCACACTCTCTGCCCTCTTCCTCTTCCTCTCTGCCCTCTTCCTCTTCTTTCTCTCCTATCTTCTACTTTCTTTCTCTCTGCCTTGTGATGCCAGATTCATGGGACCCTGACAGACCTCCAGAAGCTGAATCTGATGCAATCACACAAGAGTCTTTATTGCAAGCTCGAGCCTGGACTTAGAACCATTTCTCCAATGCAGCAATCCTGAGGAGTGAGCCCTGTCCTTTGTTCAGTGAGATTTTATAGGTTTTGGGGGGATACTCTATGTGTCACAACATCACATAGCAAATCATTCCACACCACGGGAAAGTCAAACAACAACTTTTAACATTGATTAGCACATTCACTGGCAGGAACAAGTTGGGGAAGGGTATTGGTTAGTACAAGAGGGGGATTCATTTGAACTGATTTGTTTAATCTGTGAGGGTTATATATGCTAAACGATGTTTTCCTAACATGTTATCAACCACTGAGATGACTGGGGAGTCATCTTGCATCCCAAGTATTTTCCCTGTCTCATGCTGATTGGTGGTTGCTAGGGGGTTGCTATGGGTCCTCACCTAGCCTGAGTCAGGGACACCTGGCACCACAGATCTCTCCTGTTATTTGCAGACAAACAATGCAGCAGGGTGGGTATGTGCCTAGGAGCACTCTGTGGGTTTTTCCAAAGACAAGGGTCAAGCCCCCTCCCTCTGGACAGGCCTTGAGGTAGAAGCTGTTTTAAAAAATGGAGTCACATCAGTTTCTCACTATCTTCTTCTGCTGCAGTCTCTGCTTTCATCCTCTGCTCTCTGCTCTCTTTCTCTTGGCCCTCCTCTTCTCCTCTCTCTGCTCTCTGCCTCTCCTTTTCTTCAGGCAGCCTCCCAATAAAATCTCTTGGTTGAATCTCTGTCTCCAGTGAGTCACTCGCCTTTCACATCAAGGCAAGGATATAAAGAAGGGTTTATTTAAAAATCTGTGTAACACAGATTTCTCCTTCAAGAGAGAAGGGGGCCATAGCTGGTATCCTGGTATTCAAAGAAGTGAGGTGTTCTGCCATTTTTGTATGTCCTAGGCTTCCTTTGTTCTCCTGCCTTTTTTAAAAAATTTATCTTTGAGTTATAGCTCGACACAATACCTTTATTTTATTTATTTATTTATTTTTATGTGGTGCTGAGGATCAAACCCAGAATCCTGAACATGCTAGCCACAACCCCAGCCCTGTTCCCCTGCTTGCGCCCCCGCCCCCTATTTTTCTCCTTCCTGCCTTTGTGACTAGGTCTAGGAATGTTTGATGGGATGGCCCAAAGATGGGAAACAGGTGGACTGAAGGGGGAAGTGCAGGATAGAGTAGCCAAGGACACATTAACAACCTTATAGTTCCCTGTAGGGAGGAGCAATTACTGGGACAGGTTACCTTGGCAACAGGATGGAGCAGGGGTAGGTTCTTGATAAGGGTGGAGGAAGGGCTCTGAAGGAATTAACATTTCAATCCCTCAGGAGGCAGTGTCCAACTGCTCAGACTCACTCAAAATTAGTCTCCTTGGTGTGACCTAACTCAATTTACCTATCTATATTGACTACCTGTCTAATTCTGGCTTCACTTTGACTAGTCTTTCATGCTTCTAGAATCCATTTCACTTTTCTGAATGAAAGTGAATTTTTCAATCTTCCATAAACCAATCAGAGAATGCACTCTCTTTTTTTCTTTCTTGCAGTGATGGGGTTGAACTCAGGTACTCACCCATGTAAGTGCTCTTCCAATATGCTTGTTTCCCTAGCTCAAGATAGTAGTTATAGTTACCCACAAATCCTCACAGCAGTCAATGCAGAGCAAATGGCCAAATCCAATTTTGTTTACAAGAAACAGGACACTGATAGTGAGAAAATGGTATTGAGCCAATTCATCAAAGAAGGGCTAAAAAATGAACCAGGATCTTTAAGCTATAGTCAAGACCTCAGGGCTTCCAAGATGGGTTTGGTTCTACACTTGGAGATGATTCAAGGAAGGTCTTAGAATTCAGACTTAAAAATCACATGGGCTGGGGATGTGACTCAAGCGGTAATGCACTTGCCTGGATACACGGGGCACTGGATTCGAGCCTCAGCACCACATACAAATAAAATAAAGATGTTGTGTTCACCGAAAACTAAAAAAATAAATATTAAAAAAAATTCTCTCTCTCTCTGTCTCTCTCTCTCTTTAAAAAAAAATCACAAAGTAGAGGGGCAGTAGAGGAGAGCGCAGTGGTAGTCAGTGTCTAGCTCCATTGGGATCAGTAGACATCAGCTGAGGAATAATCTCCATTATTACCATGCCAACTTCTCTGCTCTTCAACAAACTGTGCACATGGTGAAGCTCCAGGCATTTTGCCAGATGCTGGCAATGTGGAGGTGAAGGACATCACTGCCCTTTAGTCAGATCAGTGAGACAGGTGTGGAGACAAATGATGACATCAGAAATGACACCTGACCTATGATGTGCCCACTCCAAGAGAGTGAGTAGCAAATATGGAATCCATCCCCTTTAATCAGTGTTTCTATTCTTTTTGGCAAGACAATTAATTAGGAGAAATATTATATGGGCTTAAGCAGACACAAATATAAATATTTTGTGTAAAATGGAGACATTTCATATCAATAAGTGAAATAATATTGGGATTTTTAATTTTCATATAGAGATGAAATTGTGAACATCTCTACCTCATACCCAAAAGTAATATAAGCAAAAAAATAAGGACCTAAATATGAAAATTTAAATTTCACTATAAGAAAACACAGAATATCTATGACATTGCAATCACATAGAATTTTTTTTTCTTTGTTTATACTGGAGAGTGAATCCAGGGACACTCAACCACTGAGCTACATCCCCAGCCATTTTTTGTATTTCATTTAGAGACAGGGTCTCACTAAGTTTATTAGGGCCTTGCTAAATTGCTGAGCCTACCTTTGAACTCTCTATCCTCATGCCTCAGCCTCCTGAGCTGCTGGGATTACAGGTGTCTACCAACATGCCCAGCCAGACAAAATTTCTTCAACAAATTTTGGAAATCAGATATTATAAAGTAGATGTCATTGGAAAAAATGAGGCATTTAACCTTATTGAACTGTCTACATCTGTTGATCAAATACAAGAGGTAAGTTAAAACTGGCATTACTTTTGGAGAAAACATAGTAGCAAAAGACAAATATACAGAATACATAATAAAGCATATGTATATTTTTAAAGTTCTAAAGTTTGCAGATTAAAGAAAAAAAATTGACTTTGTTGAGCTTAATTTATTAAGTGTCAGTAAATGTTTATAACAAACAATTTAAGTCAAAAGAGAGGAAATGAGCCAGGCACAGTGGCACATGCCTATAATCCCAGTAGCTCAGGAGGCTGAGGCAGGAGGCCATGAGCTCAAAGCCAGCCTCAGAAAAGTGAGGTGCTAAGCAATTCAGTGAGATCTTCTCTCTAATTAAATTGCAAAATAGGGCTAAGGATGTGGCTCAATGGTGGAGTGCCCCTGAGTTCAATCCCTAGCATCAAAAATAATTAAAGAAGAAATGAAAACAATAACCTAGTCCCAGATTACTTACTCTGGGCCACCAGCCAAATCTCTTGCAACTCAACATTACCCATGAGGGCACCATTGTAGTGGCCCTGGGTAGGCACAAGAAGATCAAGTGGGCAAATCCAGAAGCAGGAAGAGACAGAAAGGAGAGCCTGAGGCACAGGGGCAATTTCTCAGGTCTTAATAAGCTCTGAGTTTTAGCCCAAAGCCAACCCAGTCCTCCTCCTTCCCCATCAGGTCTTTATAGTTCCTTCTTTCTCTTTCCCCTCTCCCTAGCACCTTTTTGACAGCCATATCCTTCAAAGTTCCCAGATCCACTTGTGATACTCACCAATCCAGCTAGAGGTGTATCCAGATTTTGTGGAGGAGGAAGCTCTGCAATTGGGAGAGGGTTAGAGGAATCTATTTAAGGAAGACTGAAAAACATTAAGTATGTAAGTTACAAAAACACATGGCTATGGGCTTTCTCTGAAGCTCTGAGGGTTCATTAACTTTATTAGACTGATTAGTTTTATAGGGAACTTTCCTCCTACTGCATTCTCTAACTGTTGAACTACCTGAATGTTCATTTCCCATCCATGGTCAGAGCCCTACACAATTGCATTGGAAGGATAAAGGAAATGATGGAGAGGAAGAAGGCAAGTATTTTAAGATCCCTCAGAACTTTGTTTCAGTTGGAAACTGTCATCAGGCTGAGCGACAATATCCCCGCTTAGAAAATCCACATTCCTGGTGTGCTTTTCACCTGCTCCACAGAGCCTCTGGCCTCCCGGTGCTTTGACGTTAGCTGTCCACTAGGCGGCATCAGAAGGTCGTATACCCCGGACTGCTTTGGGAGGGGAAAGCGCTAAGACACCTAAAAGAGTCCTTTCTCTTTTCCGTTAGCTACTGAAGGGTGCTGCTGAAGTCTCCGTGGGCCCCTGTGGAAAGAAAAACCGGTTGCATCAGGCATCAGAATGGTCAAAAGGTAAACTGAGGCAAATGAAACTGGAGAACACAGCTTAAAGAGCTGCTCTTAGGAAGGAGGCAGGTGCAGGGGCAAAGCCTGCCCTGTTGCCCAGGCTTACACCTGAAGACCCACCCTGAGCACAGTCTCTTCTTCCCCTAGGGCCACTGTATCCAAAAGGCGAAAGGCGGGTTTCATCTTCTCTGGGATGGTTCACCTGTGGATGTGGTCTGGCTCCCCACTCACCCAAGGCCTTCTGCTCCTTTACTAAGGCTGCCCACCTGCTTACCCAACACCTGTACTGCCAGCCACATATCCAGGAGGAGCCACTCCCATCTGATCACAGTAAGCAGGCCAGAGGGAGTGAACTTCACTGGGTTCCCAGATAACAATTGCAGTCTCTCAGCTGAACCCACCTAGGATGCATGGAATCTGTGGAAGCCTTTGGATTCACCCTTTGGAAGCCAGCAGAGAGAAGGTGTCACCTGAAAAACAAGGTGACAGCATCATCACCATTGGGGGCAAGAAGCAGATGCAGGGTGTAGGGTCTGCTTCTCTCCAGCATATGCAGGCATATGGCAGAGCTCCAGTCACTGGTATGTGAGCCAGTGGTAAATCTATATAATAACACAACCCTGTAGTAAGTGTTGGATTCAGGCTGCTGTGCTAGCATTCAGTTTTACACTGAATCATAACTGAATGTGAGAACTTCCTTGCATATGCTGTTATTTAACCCTCACTCGGAAGAAATCTGTAATCCTAGTGTATCAAATGAGAAAATGTGCTCACAAGAGTTCATTAAAATTTACCCAAAATATTACAACTCTCACCCCAACCAATGTCTTAAGTTTTGAATTTTCTGGGGTTTTGGGTTGTTTGTTGTTCTTCTTCAGCTCCCCAAATGATTCTGATGATAGGAAGGGCTGAAAATACTGCTCCAGGAAAATGTAGTGAGTTCTGAGTCTCCTTACTCCCCCCATGTTTTCCAACTTTCTATTTTTCTACCTTTGTTTTCTGTGTTCCTTTTCCTAGAAGCTCCTACAACTCTCCTACAAGGTTAGATTCTCTTCCTATGTTCTCAAACCATCTATATTGAAGACAAGCCTGGAGCCAATACAACAGCAGTCCCTGACTGCCTCCCCCATCCCAGCCCCACACATCCTCAATAGGCTTAATTAAGTTCTCCCAACTCCAATACACACACACACTGTTAGGATGGCCAAGGACTGGGAGAATGGTGCTGATCCCTGCTCCCAACTTGCTCTTGCATCTCAGCTCAATCCTACCCCTGCTCTTTGGTAAAGGATAAAAAAGCTGCGGCATCTGAGTTCCATCACTAGGACCACAGCCCTAATGACCTCATTTAACTCCAGTGCCTCACCTCATTCCCAGCTTCCTCCCACACCTTGATTTTTATGTTAGAAATGAGATAATAAATGGGGAGCCAGGTAGGGTAATATAGAACAAGAGCCTGTGGATATAACATCATCCTCTGATGCCAATGCAGCCATCAGAAAAAAAAAGGACTTGGAAAGGGGATCCTTATGCCTTACAGGAAGTAAAAATTTCAAGGGATGGTGGTAGGTGAGAGAGTAAACTGCCTGAGGGCAGAACTCTATGTGTGGAGTGTTCCATTTTTTCTTAGTAATTATCACAGTGCTGTTAAATGATTTGTTAGTGTATATGAATGGCAGAATACAGACAATCCTGATAAGAGAGCTAAGTGTCTAATCTCTGCCCCTCAGCTATTTGAAAAGCACATGGTAGACAATCCATGCTGAGCACTTTGGTTTTGGTTTGTTTGTGCCATAAACTTGCAGATATAAATAAAGAAGTGAGTTAGAGAAATTCCTTGGTCTGAAGTGAAGATAACAGATGTGAATTATGTAAAAGAAATTCATATAGATGGACACAGTGGCACAGAGGCCTGTAATCCCATCTGCTGGAAGGAGTAAAGCAGGAGGATGGCCAGTTCTAGGTCAGCCTGGGAAACATAGGCCTTGCCTCAATATTAAAAGGAAGAGGGGGCAAGATGTGTAGCTCTGTGGTAGAGAACCACATTCCCCATTAGGACAAGTACCACAAAAAACAAACAAGCAAACAACAACCTGATATTCATTCATATTAATTTTTTTTTTAATTTTCACACAAGGATCTATGTGCCTCCAGTTGGCTGCGCCCTAGTGGCTGGAGGAAGCCCGCCATCAGGTCGCAGGCAGGCATTGGGCAGTGGGGTGGCAGGAGGTGGTCCTAGGGCTCTGCCCAAGCCACATAGTTGTAGTGGTTGATCTGGGACCACAGATTTCCCCGACTGCCACTGGGCTGTGGCAGGAGGAGCACAGCTTTCCTAGATCTTAGATGCGGTCCTGGACTTCAGCAGCCTCAGGAACTGCGAACATGGTCACCTCTTTGTACTTCACACAGTCTCCTGAGATTACTGTGTCTCCAGGAGGCCACACTGGCTTCAGTTGGCCCCAGTCTTCAGGGCAGTTGGGCAGCTATTGAGCAGGGGGCTGCACTCTGGCTGACAGAATCCTTCTGGGCGGAGCAGTGAGGATGCCCTCTGCTTCGGAGGTACTGAGCCAGGTTCCCCTCACCTCGCACCCTTGGAAAATAGTTCCTGAACTCCCAGGACCCGTTTTTTCAGAGTGCTCCTCAAACTATAATGCAAAAAGGAATCTCCAGCCCATACTTTAAAAATAGATTCTGAATCAGTAGGTGGAACCTGAGTGCAGTTCTAACCAGTCCTCTGGTGAAGCCCACAGAAAGGGACCACAGCACAGAGTACTGGCAGACTAAAAACCACAGCCAACACGACCAGGGCCTACAGGGCAAAGCTTTTTCTATTTTCTTTTCACAAACTAGACCCTGCAGTTGGTTGCTGCAGCACACCAACCCCCACTATAAAAAAGGGAAGAGAAGTATGAAGGAAACTCTGTGTTCTTGATTTCTGCTTTGGATCAGTCAGAAATGCTTGTTGTCAGTATCCTGGTGCTCCAACATCTGCCCTTTCAAATGCTTGGATATACTTGAGAAATAAAGTATTATTTTAGGCAGTGAAAACTTCCCTCTCAGTAACATCATTTTAATTTCAGTGGCCTTTAGTGATTAAAAGATACCCTTTATGATTTTTCACTATCTCCTACTTTATCCATGGCTTAAGATATTTTTCTCTATTTTCTAAAACACCTTTTCATAAATCTAGAACAGTAATTAGCAATGGGAGATCAAGAGTCTTTGTCTTTTCACATCTAATGGCAGGGAAAGAGTAGAGTCCATTTATCCAAATGATTCAATTGAGGATCAAAATTGTCTCTCCTCCTTTTTTTTTTTTTTTTTTTTTTTTTAGAAAAAGGGAAAAGAAGGTTTATTGCTGTGCTAGCAAAGGAGAAACACAGGGGACTCCTATCCCAAAGACTGTAATCCTGCCCATCAGCAGGAACAGGGAGCTTTTTAAGAGGTGATTCAGAGAAAATGAGATTAGGGAGGAGAGATCAGCAAGGAGAAGATCAGGGAAAAGAAGGTAAGGGAAAAGACTAGGGAGAAAATCAGGGGGAAGAAGGTTGGGAAAAAGAATAAACAACATGTAAATTTCAAAGCTCCAAGGGATATAGTCAAAGCATCAAATGAACCCCTGTTACATTTTTCCACTGTCAATTTCTAGCCTCCATTTCTATGGAAAGTGGGCGATGACATCTCCAAGCTACTTTCTGCTGAAAGGGGGAAGTAACCCAAAGTCCTTGTTCTCTATTTGATGGGGTGTGGACAGTTAAGGGCATTCAGCATCAGAACAGTCCAGAGCTCCACTGTGGCAAATGGCAGGGGAGTGGACCATGCATACATAGAGCAGGGATGCAGCCACCTTGTATCCTTGCATGGAAGTAAGTTCCTTCATTCTTGAGAGGGGCTCTTTGTCATGTTCCACCCTCTGCCTTTCATAATGGCCCTCTAGTTTTCTCACTCTAAATAAAACAAGGTAAATGGGAAATCTCAATTTTCCATAACAAATTATGTACTTTCAATGATAGGTGTGGCATGAACTCACTTAAGGGATTCTGAAAGATAGGGATAGGACTGAAGCCAGGGCCCAAGGCAGAAGCTAGTGCTGGTAACAGATAAGTTCAGAATGGGAAGGCAAAAGTCAAGGCTTAACCTAAAGGCAAATGGACAAAAAAAGGTCTTATGTTTTCCCATTCACTGAGTGTTTTACTCTCCTATTTAACAACTAACTGAATTAACTCATGAAATGACTACTTATTTTTTTCTTTATTTGAAGTGAGGATAAAATGTCATCAAGAAATATTCCCTCACAATCCATAAAGTCAATTAAGACAAATATCATTATGTTATTATAGACCAAATAAGGTTGATTTAGTTTGCAAAACTTCTTAAATGTCTAGAAAAGGAAAGACACCAAAAGAAAAGTGTTCCTGTGCCAAGGCATATTCTAGGCTCAAGATCTGGGCACCATTCCACCCTGTGCCTTTCCAACCCAACTGAGGAAGTTGAGAATCTGCAGGGCTCCTGTGTGGGGATGGCAGCATGGGACAGTGGATCAGAAACAGAAATGAGTTTCAGAGACCAAGGAAGAAGGAGCATGCTGTGGGAATTCCTCTGGGGACACTTATGGCCTCCAACAGGTTCTTCTTTCTTTCTCTTCTTTTGCATCTATTAATCTACGACCAGGCAGGTGCTTAGACAGAATCTCCAATCCTATCTATGTGGAAGTCATGTCTGTGCCTTTAAGAATTCTGCTCAGCAGCCCTAGTAAACTAGATTGGGTTCTGGTCTCCTCAAGGCTTTCCAAGCTGGGGAATTTCCCCCAACCCTATTCTCTTTCCATGTGGAGCTCTAGAGTTGCACAATTCTGTGCCTGCTCCTATGAGAGAGAAAAAAAATGGATTTTTTCATCTTTGCCTATGTAGTGCTTTTATAATTGATTTATTTATGGGCACATATTAAACTGTACATATTGAGGAGGAATTTTGGTCATCTTTCCATATATAGATATGGAGTGTATTGATCGCATCCATTCACTCTTCTTCCATCTTCTCTTCACACCTTCCCAAGCCCTAACAATCCCTATTCTACATTAAAGTAAATTTTTTTAAGATTCCAAATTTGAGAGGGAACATGCCATACTTATAGCTATTTTCATAACATGTGGCAAAAGGTAAGCACTCTGTATATGCTGAAGTTAGTACTAATGCAGAGTTTATGACATTGAAAGTAAAAGGATCATTAAACACAGTAGACTGTGGTCCTGTAAGATGCTAAATATATGTACTTCTGACAATTTCAAAGTGAATCTGATAGCCAGGCAACAGTGAGTCATGTATGTAATCCCATCTACTCAGGAGATTGAGGTGGAAGGATTTCAAGTTCTAGGACAACCTGAGAAATTTAGTAAGACCCTATCTCAAAAAGAAAATAAATATCAAGTGGATCTGGTACAAGAATGTGAAAAATCCCCTTACACTAGGGAGATGTTTAAAGGGCCACAGTTATGCATTTGTTCTTCATTGGGGTTATGTTTTTAGCATAATAGTACCAACACATAAAAGTAAATATAACTTAAAAATGGTTGTTAGTTGTATTATGTCTCAGGAACTGTCACTTTATTTACATTTCCTTTTACCTTCTTCAGTACTGAGCATTAAAGCTGGATCACTTTAGAACAAAGATACATCCCCAGCCTTTTTTATCATTCTGAGACAGGATCTCTTTCAGTTACTCAGTCAGGCCTCAAACTTTTACTCTTTCGGCCTTAGCTTCTCTAGTAGCTAGGATTACAGGTGTATGAGACAACTGTGCCTGAATGACCTATATGATTTCTTAATATCTAAAATCTACTTTTTGAAATGAACAATTTTGTTCTCACTCACATGTTAATCAATCACCACCACCTGTGGCTTACAAAATTTAAATGTCACTTAAATCTATTATAAATTGAGACAAGAATTTAAATCTGAACCATATTTAGTTATTTGGTTGTATATATATAGCTTGCCCTCCCTCCCTTTCCTTCCTTCCCACCACCTCACTCTTCCCCTTAGTCCTTTTCATGTAGAAATTTATCTGTACAGAAACAAAACAGGAAGTTGAGAATTCCAGTGAAGACTGAAGAATTGATCTCCATCTTCTCTCAAAACAGTTCTCCCCAAGAGGTCCTAAATTTCATTCTCAGCTAGAGCATAGCCTGTGGTTTGATTTGGAATAGTGAATTAAGCCTTTGTAGAAGAAGAAGGTACATGCACTGAAGAAATGCTATGTGACATAGGATATCACGTATGTAAAGGAAACAAAGAGACTGGCATTTCATAATAAGTAACCCTTTGTAAAATATTTTAACCTTAATGTAAGTAATGAATGATACCATTTTGATTTATTATAATTTCATTCAAGATGATTGCTTTCCTTTCTTTTTGTTTTGCTTTTTTGATTTGTTCTTCTTAGATATGCAGAATAGTCAAGTGAAGATGATTGTTTTTCCACTGAAGTTCATCAGACCCAGCCTTCTGAAGCAATTTTCCTCCAAGAGTACCATCATCACCCAACATAATGAACTCTACATTAGGATTGTGCAAGAGTGGCTAGGGTTGTAGCTCAGTGGTAGTGTGCTTGCCTAGCAAATGTGAGGCCCTGGCTTCGATCCTCAGCACCACATAAAAATAAATTAATAAAAAGTAGGTATTGTACCCAACTACACACACAAAAAAAAAATTTAAAAAAAAAGATTGTGCAAGAGAACCATATATAAGCATCTGAATGCTTAGCAGCCATTCAATCCTTTGCCACTTCCCCCAGGCCTAACACTGTTTCTCCTGATCTAGAGGCCAAAATCATGGACCATTTACTCCTGTGTGAAGCAGGTTCTGAATTCTGCAGAGATGACACTGAGATCCCAATTGCTTTGATACTGAGCTCAGAAGATTCTAGGCCATGGCTATTCCCCTACATTTCTACTGGGAACTGCTCTCTAGGCCATGGTGGCTGCTATATTGGGCTTGTTCTTGACACAGTCAGTTGCCTACAGCACAGATACTAAGAAACATGCCTAATTCCTCCTGCCTGCCTACCTGGAACCCTATGCCCATGGCATAGAAGAACTCAAATTCAGCTTCAGGAGAGTGCCATGCTGCAAAGCAACTATGAAGTCACCTGATCTGGCAGCTTCTCTTGGTCACATCCATGTATTCCTGGAGAGAGGCTTCCCAGAAACATGCTGATCTTTAACCCTGGGCCATGATCACTAAGTCCTACAAGTACTGAGTATTCAGTCTGAGAGATTCTATGTATTCTCCCTTTCAGACAAATGTAAGATTTTTCTCTCACACATGTCTCTTTGTTTACTTACTAATAAGCAAGAGATATTGTTTTTATAGGCCCTCATAAAATATTTGATTCTCTTGTTCAACAGTAGTCAGAATAAAGAGAGAAGAGAGATGGAGGAGTTCTGCATGGGGTGGGGGAAAAGCTCTGATTCTGAGTTGTGCTATGGACTTGATATCAGAGCCTTAGGGAAGGGATCCTCTTGCTTTGGTGGGCAGAGGTATGGAAGGTATCCAGGTGAACAATGCAAAAGAGCCGCAGCTGTTGGCCTCAAACAAATCTATCCAAGTATAGAAAAGAATGTGTGGCAGGAGTTCCTTAAGTGGGAGGTGTGTCTCCTTGGATAGTACTTTTGTTCTGCCTCTACTTAAGGAAGGGCCTGGAAGTCTCCAGTTTCAAATGCCTTCACACAGCTGCCCCTGCCCAGCACAGCCTCTCTGAGACACTGGCTCCATTCAGACTAATGTCACTTAGATATGGTTTAATACCCCCCAGGGAGAGGAGGTTTTAGAGGGCAAAACTTCTGCTTCTGGTTTCTGGATCTCTGTGTTAATGCAGTTAATATATAGAGAAAATATAAAAATGTCTTTTTAGAAAATTTATTCCTTGATAGAAAAGCTTATATGAAAGGAAAACTGTAAAAAACCATAAAATTTTGAAAGGCATTATTTTTGCTGAAATAAAAATGTTAAACTAACTTGATAAGAGCATCCTGAAAACAGAATATTTTAATTCTTTTTTATGGAGAAAATGTATATTTTATGAATGAAACCTAAGTCCATTTTTTGTGCTTGTTAAAAATAAAAGGGATTGTAACAGGCTAAAAGGCAGGAAGAGGAATGTTAAGGCACAATTGTGTTCCTTTTGCTTTTAGGAACAGAAACTCAACACACTTAGTTTAAGCATGAGGGATGAGGATAACTCATAATTTGATAAAAAAGCAAAGATAGATTAAAGACTGAACATCAGAGAATATCTCAAAAACACATAGCAACAGACTCACAAAAAGAAACTTTAAGAAATTAGAAAAAAAACTGGATCAGGAGGCCATCAAGCCCAAAGCAAACCTCTTCAGAGCCACAAAGGCCCCAGCAAATGTCAGAATACTGGGTCACTTCAAGTGTTTGTGGGAAATGTGTGCATGCAGTACTGCACAACGCTATTGTTGGAAAGTAAATGCTGCGTTCACCCTAAAAAACAATCTGGTAATTCTCAGAAAAGTTCAGGTAATACTCTTTTGAGGAAACAGTTATGTTTATGGGCACCTGCCTTAGGTAAATTCTCCCACAGTTGCATAGGGACAATTACGTGTGGTGATAGGGGACAGCAGAAATACAAATGTCCACTGCAGGACAATGGAGAGGTAGAGTGTGCTAAGGCACATCAGAGGCTACTGTGTCAGAGTTCAGAGCTGCAGGTGAAATGTACAGAAAAAGATCTTAGTAACTCACAAAGAAGGGTTTTGATTGCAGATTAGTAGTAGAGTTCTTGCCTGGCATGCATGAGGCCCTGGGTATACTTCCCAATGCTACAACAAAAAATAACTAAATAAATAAAAACAAAATGTTAAAAATTCATACTTAATAAAATTAGATATGTTTCCTGAAACTTTTTACGTCAAATGAAAATATAATCACCTATAGAATGAATCATTTCTCTTCCTATAACTTGTCCAAGGTGATCTGTGAAAATGGTTCACTATTGTCTTGATACATAAAACCCCACAAAATCTTAAAAATAATGAGGTTCAAATTTTTGTGTTCACTTTTAAAACACAAGGAAACTGCCAAGGTCATCAAGGGTATGCATATCCAAAGGGGCCACCAAGTGTCTGAAAGATGTCACTTTAAAGATACACTGTGGGTTGGCATGCTGTATTCCCAGGAGCAATAGAGACTGAGACAAGAGATTCCAGAGTTAAGGCCACCCTCAGCAACCTCCTGAGGGTTTATGCTACTTAGTGAGGCCCTGTATTAAAAAAGAAAATTTAAAAAGACCAGGGGATTAACTAAGAATTAAGTAGCCCTGGTTTCAGTCATCAGTAACCAAAAAACAAAAAACAAAAACAAACAAACAAAAAAAAATGTGTGCCATTCCACTGTTAAAATGGTAGAGTTGATTGGTGTGTCTAAATGAAAGAGGAGAGCTGCCATAGGGTCCATAGACCAAAAAGAGTGCTCAATTTTGGCAGACATCTTTAAATATGGAAGAGTAATGCTAAACTTGAGGATTTGGATATGAGTTTTTTTGTCATTTAATGTATCTAATGAGTAAAGAACCTAGATATACTGTCACATTTACAGAGCTCATGGCCAGATTAACCCATACATGAATTCCCCTGCCTCATTGAGATGATCCCTACTGAAAAAGAATTGTTTCCTAAACCAGAAGAAGAAAATGCACACAAACTCATGAAAACACACTTGCACAAAAAAGAAACATAAACAAACAAACAACAACAAAAAGAAAAAGGAAAAGTTGTCTCTAAATTGCTGAGCCTGGCCTTGAACTTTAAATCCTCCTGCAGCAGGCTCCAGAGTCACTCAGATTATATCTGAACTGCAGCAGAGCTGGCTAAATATACATATAAATAAAATAGAAATGGGATGAATTGCTTTAAAAAAAAAGAAAGGAAAGTAGATAAAGAGGAACAACTTAGAATAAAATACTCCTATTTACATTAGAAAAGGTTAGGATTCTGGGGGGGAGGGCTGACTGTGGATTAACTCCATTGATTTTACAGAAAAATTTTAGGAAATTTAGATGCACTTTAATGCAGAAAATCTAGGCACAGATTAGAAAATTTACAATTCTAGGGGCTGGGGTTGGGTCTCAGTGGTAGAGCACTCACTAGCATGTGTGAGGCACTGGATTTGATCCTCACCACTACATAAAAATAAAGAAATAAAGAAAATGTGTCCATCTACATTTTTTTTTTTAAAAAGAAAAATTACAATTCAAAATAGCCATAGGACTCCTTTTCTCAATACAACCTGCTCCCCTTACTCATTTCCCTACTTAGCCATGACTGCTTTAAAACTTAGCTTCTCCATCCAGTTCCAGGATGAATTAATTAGCTCATGGTCTTAAGACTATGATCCAGCACCACTGAGTCTGGTCTCTAAAACTAGGCAATCCTTGCACATATGGGGAGAATTAGCTGGGTTCAATAACCATTCAGGTAATCCCAGCAAATGAAAAGACTGAGGGAAGAAAAACACATGTTTGAGGCCATACTAGGCAACATGGCCAGATCTTGTCTCAAAACAGAAAATAAAAAGGGCTAAGAAGAAGCTCAGTGGTTTAAAGCCTAAGATTCAATCACAAGCATGATTGGAAAAAACAAAATGGGATGCAGGATTGAACACAGTCATTACTTTATGTGGTTGGTTTGTTTTTGTTTTGGATACCAGGAATTGAACTCAGGGGCGCTTGAGAATGGATCCACATCAAAAGGCCTATTTTTTTTTTTTTTTGGTATTTTATTAGAGACAGGGTCTCACTGAGTTGCTTAGCACTTCACCCTTACTGAGGCTGACTTTGAAATCAAGATCCTCCTCCCTCAGTGTCCCAAGACACTGGGATTACAGGGGTGCATCACTATGCCCAGCTAATTTGTCTATGTTTATCTGAAATAGGGAGAGAATTTTTATTCTGATTTGAAACTGCCAAGGACTGGAGCCTGCCTTGCCACCCACCCCCACCCACCTTTTCACTACCTAATTCAATCAAAACCAAGGAATTTCAACAATACCTTCAGGATTAGGCCATTTGCACCTTAATCCTGTCAGGTTCTTCAATCAATTTGTGATGCAAATGAATGTCCCAGGAAAGTGATTGGATATGTCTTCTGAGGTCAGCTACAAGACAGACCATTATAAAAAGGTGCAGTCCATACCAGACTGAAACATTTGCTCCTTTTCCTAGTCCAGGAACACACTTTGGCCTGATAGGGAAGCTGAAACTATGGCAGTCCCTCTGTCAACCTCAGGATCCCTGACTCCCAGGAGGACATGTCCAGAGACCAACATGCCACCAGGCCAGAACCCAGAACAGGAGTGGGCCTGGGCAATGGATAATTTTTCTGCTCTGAGCCGCCACTCCTGCGAGTGCCTCCAGAGCTGTGGAGATGTGAATTTTTTGGTAAGCTAACTATCTCAATGGGCCTACACAGAACAGGGAGCTGTCTTTGGAGATCTGAGAGTAGTGTACTAACGGAATATGTTGTTACACAGGAGCAGAGAGTTGAGAGGGGCCAAAAACGAGGTCTAGACCTGAGCATCCAGGAGCCAATGGCTGAATCCACTCAGGAGCTCCAATCACCTCAAGAAGAGGCAAGCCCTGCCATCAGTGCAGCCCAATGGGCCCTGAACCTCCCAGGAGGTGCCAGTGCCTGGGCTATTGGACAGACAAACACTCAGGCTGCCTCTTCGAGCCCAGCTCATCCCTGGAAGCTGCTGAAAACCGAGGCTTACATCCCAGAGGAACCCAGAATAGAAAGGAACCCCAGCCTGGAGGATGCCTTGCAGTACAATACCCATCAGCCAATGCCCTGAAAGGAGCCTGAAGGACTCAGTGGGGAAACTCATACTGTTCTGTGGACTCATGCACTGGGACTGTGCCCTGCATGCATAGGAGCTTTGGCTGTGCTGATCATTCTTATTTTGTTCTTTCTCTCCTGAATGAATTAAACGTTCTTCAATAAGAAAAAAAAATTGTATAATTATTTTGACAAGGAACTCTTCTTTTAGATGGACTGAGAATTCTCATGGTTTCTAATCTGATTGAATTTTTCATGATAATTAAACCCATTCCTTTATTCACTGGTTGTCTATTGATTTTGAGGGGGTGAATCAGGATGGGTAGCTTTATAGGTGGGTCTGGGGCAAGAAGAAGACAGTTACCCAGGTCAGAGCTGTGGGCTGAACCCAAGGGCATCTCTGAAGATTTGAGGGTAGGGTGCTAACAGAGTGTGTAGTTTGGTGGTCACTTGCTGATGTTTCTTCAAAACTGAATATGACCTTCTTGAACTCTGGAGAGAACCAGTATCAATAAGTGTCCTTTAAATGTCTCCAGTTACATTACCTAGGAAAGAAAACCAAATGAAATCTCTAGTCTTGGGCCTTGTGAGTTGACAACCAAGGAATCCTAGACATGAGCTTTAGATCAGACATGTCCAGGCAGTTACAGAATACTGCCCTGGTGGGCTCTGTCCAGTGGTGGGTGTAAGGATGGCCTTAGGCCTTAGCCTAAGCAACTCCATTTTAAAACTCCAGCTTGAAACCTGCAGTCTCACCAGGCATGTCTACCTACAGAGCCCTCTAGTATGGCCCTCAGACACAAACTAGTCACTTCTCCCTACCCTGACAAGCTCAGAGTTGAGTCTCTCCCATGTAGCACTCACTCTGATGAGATCAAGAAGCAAAAAAATCAGGGTTAGGAAAAACAGACCAGATGCTTTAACCCCAGAGCAAATGATGTCACTGAGAAATCTGGTGGCAGCTGATAGGGATTGAAAGGGTGGTAAGAAACCTGGAAATTTAGTATAAATGATGGAGCAAATGAACAGACATTCAGCCAGCTGACCCTGATGCACACAAGCCTGAGAGACTGATGAGGACCTAGAATGACATCCCAACTCTTCTCATCTGCCTGATCCCCTGCCTTGTTCTCATCTCTCTCAAATTCTACAGCAGCCTCTTCACTCTAGTGAGAAAAGGACTTTTCCCTATGACCACCTCCTCAGGCAGCCATCAGCTCCACCCCAGGAGAAGCCTGCCTTAGTTTCTGACCTGATCACCATGGTCAAAGTAAGTGTGCATCTGCTGGACTTAGAGCCCAAGGCTTGAGACTTTTGATCTGACACTTAAGCTTAGCATGGAGAGGGAATTTCTATCATGAGCCTGTCATGACTAAGTGTGATTTTAGTGCTTAGAATTAATCTAGAGTTGTTTGCTGTGAGTTGATTATGTTTATTGAAGTGCTAACATTAAGGATTGTCAGTTCCTTAATTAAGAACCTATAGAATAAAATTATATTGAATGATTTGAGTGAATAAAGCATTGAAAATGGCAGAAGCACATGGACATTATTTATTTCTCCCCCTGGACTGCATAAGTTGCACCTTTTGCCCATCATGACAGTGGAGTCACATGGCAAGGGTCAGTTGGCTCAGGTTACTTTAGCCAGCTATCATCAGCAGGGTGCCATGATGTGTACCAGTAGTCCAAGCTACACAGGAGGCTCAGACAGGAGCTTTGCTTGAAGCCACCCTGAGCAACAGAGCAATATCCTGTCTCAAAAAATAAAAAGATAAATTACTATACACTGGGCTAAACTTCAAGAGATGTAAATGCCTTCATTAGCATGGACATGGACTTTTGAATTTTCCTGTTTCCTGAAATCCAGTAGGTTTTAGATGAAGGGATTTGGATTTAGAGGGGCTTATGTGCTAGGTCTTCCTGAATAGTGGGATCAGTCCTGTTTGTCTTTTTTTCTCATCAGGTTAATTGAGTGTAAATTGTCCATGACAGGGAATGGGAGTAGAGGGTCAAAGAGGAGTTGGAGTGTTTTTGTGGTTAGATATAGAGAGAACATTCCATGTGATCACCCTTACTTCTAAAGTCTTAAAGTCTAAATCGGCTTTTCTTCCTCTCCCTCTCCTTGTTGATTTTTTTGAAATTTGGGGACAATGAGAGGATTAGGCTCCACAATAAATAAAGGCAGGAGGCTAGGTGTAGTGGCTCAGTCCTGTAGTCCCAAGGACTTAGTGCCGGGTTTCTGTTCTCGTGACTAAAAGGCTCAGGGGTCACTCTAGTTGAACTGGGCTAACTGGGCTGCACGAAATAACCACACAAGAGACACAAATACCTTTTTTTTTTTGGCATTGCTGTGACGGCTCCTCTGACCTTAAGGGTCCACAGAAAGAGAGAGCGAGAGCACCGCACGCATGCCAGGCAAGCGTGTTACCACTTGAGCCACATCCCCAGCCCCAATACCTTTATTTTCATTTATTTATTTTTAGGTGCTGATGAGGATCTAACCCAGAGCCTCACATGTGATAGGTGAGTGCTCTATCACTGAGTCACAACCCCAGCCCCCCCCACCTTTTTTTTTTTTTTTTTTAATTTTAGGGCTTGAATAGCTTCTCCCCTTTTATTGAGGAGAAGCTATTTAAATGAGGTAAGGGGTCAGGTTTCAGGGGCTGAGTCTATCTTCATGATGTCCACTGTCAGCAGGTTGACTGACACCTGGGTAGGCCACACCCAAGGGCACACAGTAAGAGGAAGGGACACACACAAGGCACTTCCATGGAAGATTCTATCCTAAACAGGGCAAGGGGTTTATATTACAAAGGAACAGGTGAGCATAGCTTCAACCATGGGGCTGTAGCAAAACACACCCATTTCTGTGACTGAGAGCCTCAGCACCCAGCTGGGGAGTGTAACTCAGTCACCTGTAAGGTTGGCCTCCCACAACTTAGAGTTTGAAGGAGGAGTGAAACAAGTTCAAGGCCAGCTGCAGTAAATAAGGAAGTCCCTGTCTAAAAAAAAAAAAAAAAAAAGTTAGAGATAGAGCTGGGGGGTAGAGGCCTTGTTGACCATATGTGAAGCCCTTGATTCAATCACCAGCACCATCAAGGGGAAGGAAAAAAAAAGAAACACAATAAGACGTGACCACATATGCCACTTCCCAACATTTCCAGACATTGAGAAATTTTATATTTTACAAAAGTAGTTGTACAAAAGGACATCTTTTCATTTTTGAGAAAGTTTTCATTGTTTTACACCCCCCCACACACACACTGCCTAGCCAAATAATTAGCATTGTCATAATGTACTTTCTTTTGGTTAAATTTGCAGAAAACAAAATCAGAACTATTTAGAAGTCTTTATACAACTTATACTTTCAGTATTGAAAATCATGAAAAGAAATACATAGCATAGCACATGACAAAAAATAATGCTGGCAAAATAAAATAATAGAAAAGAAAAGAAAAACTGACATTAAACTGTGTTTTTTTTCTTGGTACTTGGGTATGAACCTGGGGTACCTTAACACTGAGTTACATCCTCTGCTGTTTTTATCTTTTAAGAGACTCTCACTGAGTTGCTTGTGGCCTCATTAAATTACTGAGCCTAGACTGGAACTTGTGTTTCTCTTGTCTCAACCTCCTGGGTAGCTGGAATTACAGACATTTTAGGGATTGATAATGGTCAATTGCATAGAGGTAGTACACAAAGCTGACTGACTTTCACAATCACTAACTCTATTTCAAAATCTTACGTTGAAAGGAATTATGCTTTTTTAAAAAAATTAAAATTTATATTTTAGTTGTAGTTGGACATACCCACCCACTAGACAAAGTGCCTAAGGCCTTATAATACTTTAGGGGCGTACAAAATTGTTTTCATTTCTTGTAAAACTAAAAGAAAACAACTCTCATACCTAATATAACATCTGATATACAATATTAACATCTTGTCTTAAAATCATAGTGAAAGGATTTTTAATTTAATTTAATTTTTATTTTTATTTGTTTAGAGAGAGAGAGAGAGAGAGAGAGAGAGAGAGAGAGAGAGAGAGAGAATTTTTTAGTATTTATTTTTCAGTTTTTGGAGGACACAACATCTTTATTTTATTTTATGTGGTGCTGAGGATCGAACCCAGCACCCCACGCATGCCAGGCAAGCGTGTTACCACTTGAGCCACATCCCCAGCCCCAATACCTTTATTTTTATTTATTTATTTTCAGGTGCTGATGAGGATCTAACCCAGAGCCTCACATGTGATAGGTGAGTGCTCTATCACTGAGTCACAACCCCAGCACCCCCCCCACACCTTTTTTTTTTTTTTAATTTTAGGGCAAGAATCTCCTTGGAGATTATGTTCACATTTATTTTCTCTATGGTATTGTTTTTCTGAAATACAATCAAGAGTCTCATGATTTTGAATTGAAAATGATACATGAAGAAATATGATACATGAAGAAATCTCTATGTTTGAGAGAAAAAAGCCAGTGTGGATGTTACTGTCATAATTTTTGTCACAAAGATCCAAGGAGGAGTAGTTTTTATCCTTGGGAGTCTAAGAACACACACAGAAGCATAGGCTCCTTTACAAAGCTTCATCTTACCCATGCAGGACCAAGTGAATTCTGCTTTGAAGTAGGTTTATAATTTGAACTCTCTAGAGACAGAGCCCCAGCTGCTGCTAACACAAATCCCTAGGATACCAAGCAGGACTCACCCACCCACTAGGCAAAGTACCTAAGGCCTTATACTACTTTAGGTGCCTACAAAATTGTTTACATTTCTTGTAAAACTAAAAGAAAACAATTAGCTCTCATACCTAATATATCATCTTATATATAATATTAACATCTTGACTTAAAATCATAGGGAAAGGATTTTTATTTAATGTATTGATAGCCTTTTCAGTGCAGAAATGAATCCCTAAAGTTACAAGTGTGCCTGGGGCCAAGATTCAGGGTGGGTCCCTGCAAGGGGCAGAGGGCTACAGGTTCTTTTCCAATTCCTCAGCCTGAGGAAGGCTTAGCTTTGACAAGTAGCACAGGGAGAGGCCAAGTGCTTTAGTCTGAGTTAGGGAATGTACCAGGAAGAAAAGAAGGTATGTCCTGACTAGAACTCCATTTAACTGTACTATGACACTTTTACTTAACTAATCTTTAACTAACCTTAACTAATCTTTGTATGGTTTAAAAGTTTGTCTTTTAATAATCTTCAGTATCTTTTGCATCTATTTCATAATTTAATAAGCTTCTTAATTGAGTTCCTTTTGATATCATTTACATCCATTTTGCAGACTAAAAATCTCAATATTTTTGTAGTTTTTGTGATTCTACAAATATTTTGCTAAAAAAGCCATTACTTAAATTTCATTTCACTAGAATAATTTCCAGGAAGACACAGAAAGAAATGAAAGTGAAAGATTAAAGTTCCTACACAAAATCTGTAAAATTGTGTAGCATCATTATTTTTGTTTAGGGATTTAAAATCTGCATGATTCCATGTCAATGGGAAGCCATGTTTTCATTACTATAAACATGTACATAGATATAGAAATCCCTAATACTCTCTACCTCTTGGATTTATAAGGATATTTAATATGACCTAGAACCTCTATACAATCAATTCCATTTTTATTTCTAAAGGTTGCCTTTTTTCTAACTAAGTGGATCTTTTTTATCTTGTATAATGAAAGAACACTATTTTTGTTTTTGTTGCTGTTCATAGAGTTTCTTGTTTTCTGGGAATGAATCTATGGAAAAATATTTTTAAAGTGGAATTCCTGTGTCAAACAGTATATTTAAAATTGATAGTATACATGGCTATGTTGCATATTCAACTATCCTGCCAAACTCATTCAAACAACCAGTATTGAGAAATGTATTTTTGCCAACTTTTTAATGACATGGGTTATAATGACAATTCCTTCTTCTTTTTTATAAATTCAGAATCAAATCCAGGGACTCATGCATGCTAGGCAAGTGCTCCAACTCTGACATACATTCCTGGACCCTGTAATAAATTCTTAACACTTTCTAATATGCCATTTAAATGTGTGTTTCTTTTACTTTTCTTGTGTCTAACATTAGTGAGACTAGCCTTATCTTTCCTACTAAAGAAGCATAGTAATATTATATATTTGTCTGAGGGAATTTGAAAAGAGTTCTGTAATTTTCAGCATTTTTCTAATTAATTTTGGGTGAATGTCATTGATTCTATCTAATTATCAATAATTAGTGTGTTCAAAAGCATTATGAGCATTATCCAGTCTTATGTACTTTGTTTCTTCTTTGCGTCATTAACATCCATTTTTTCTTCACTATTACTCATCCCAATCTGTTGTTTTGCTGAATCTTCAATTATGATTTCAAATTGACCTCATAACATCTCTTTGTGGCTCCACTTAGCACCATAACAGTCATGAACTCTGGATACCCTGTGTAATCTGAACTCTCCTTTCCAACTTCCAGGTTCACACTGCCCCCAAACATCATTACTTTGCTGCTCTAGGAGAAACACTCATGTAGTTTTAAGGCAAGAACATATCAGCAGTCAGAATTGGGTGAAACCTTGGTGGGGGGGGGCGCGGAGAACATTACTGAACAGAACTCTAGAATACCAGAAGAAAACGTAGCAGAGGAAAAGATTCAAGAAGAAGAAACTATCTTGAGTCCAGGAAGAAGTCAGTGTCTGGAACTGCATTGGCAATAGAAGTCACAGTAGTAATCCTGGAGCTTGGGATTTATCAAACTTGTGTGCAGTTTCTGAAAAGAAAAAAGAAAGAAAGAAAGAAAGAAAGGTAGAAGGAAAGAAGGAAGGAGGAATGAAGGAAGGGAGAAAGGGAGGGAGAGAGGGAGCCCTTTGAGATGAAATAAAAATGCGAAACTATGACTATATGAAAAGAGCTCAGGGTGAAAATTCAACCCAGGAGACCAATACCAAGTGCAAATACAAACATAAATGTCAATCCAAGGGATTAGACTCTTATATCTGGACTTAAAAACCTATGAAATACCATCTCATGTGTTGATTTAAAACCAAGATGTTCTATTCTCTTATACACTACAGGGTGTAATGTTTCTGATGCAAATTGATGTCATCACTTGCTTTGAGTCTTATCAAATAGATGTTATAATTATACAACTTATTGAATCCACTTTCTTCCCAGAGTTAGATACTAAAGGCCTTAGCACATTTAGCATAGCAGAATCGTTTGCCATATATTCATTAAAATTACTTTACATGATTGTTATTTTTCAGTTATTTCATTGGAGCAAAAATTTGGCTCCATTTTGATATTTTGTAAAATATCACTGATAAACAGTACTCTAGCTCCCTGAATATTAAATTAATTGTAAAGATAAACCTTGCAATATGTGTCAGGGTAGTACAGTCTTATAATCTCAGTGACCTAGGAGGCTGAGGCAAAAGGACTACACATTCAAGACAAGCTTCAGCAACTGCACCACATCATGTGTCAAAATAAGAACAAAAAACTATTGAGGATGTATCTTGTTATCTAAAAGTATTGAGGATGTATCTGATAAGGTTTTCAAATCCAGAGTATAATTTCAAGTTGAAACTTTTAAAACCCCAAGGGAAAGAAGGTTCCAAGAAGGCCAGCTTTAGCAGAGTTCCTTGGAAGGCCCCTGGCAGCAAAATATTCTGGGTGAAGTCTTCTGGAAGATCTATGCCAATGGGTGAATACCTAGGCCCAGAGTTTGGAAGTCTAGCTGCTGGGGTCTGTAGAGAGGCCTCACAGTGAGTGCAGTCAAATGTATAGTGGCAGCTGTGACCCAGATGGGGAGGCACCTCTGAAATACCCTTGGGGGAAACAGATGACAGGGGGGCACATAAAATCATTTCTCACATGGGTTCTCAAGGCTGTTCTGTATCTGTATGGAGATATAGTGCTTGTAGAACACCCAATACACAAGTGCCCTGTCTGCCCAACCTGTACCCAGAAGATGCCACCAACCCATCATGCCAATAAGAAATGCGACAGCAAAGAGGATGGGCCCTCTTAGCTCTGAATATGGTCTCTCACCACCTAGAGTTCTGAGCCTCCTCTTTCCCAAATCCCCAGCAGGAGTACACTACACCCAAGAATTTCACATTTTAGCACAATTTTATTAAGAAAAAAAAAAAAAAAAAGAAAGAAACATGCATGATAGCTCTGAAGCCTCCATGGTAAGCATTACTGTTACAGAATGTGTTCCAAAATGCTCCTCCAAACAAAGGAAATCTCAGTGCTGCTGGGCCCCAAAGGTTGCAGCCTCAAGCAGCCTCAAGGAGTCCTGTGCAGAAGGGCCAAGATCCACTCCCAGCAGCCTTGGCTAGTCCCATGGTGGCTTGCAGGGGCAGAAGGAAGAGGCCTCTTACAAGGATCACCACCACCAGAGATCTTGGGCTCCTGACTTTCATCCCAGGTGCTCCTGAACAAGACAAGGGAGCCCCAGTGGGTGGTCAATGGTGAGACACCTGGGGCTTGGACTGGGTTGTGATCCTCCTGTCTAGGACAGGAGGCTCTGTGTCCTGGAACAGGGTACCCTGTGCACTTGGAAAGTCACTTTGTTCAGACTGTTCCCAGGGAAGATGACCTTGCAGTGTGGAAAACAGGTTGCATTCAAAGTCTTGGCTGTCGTAGGAACTATTCTCCTGGTGGGCATAGAAGGGCAGCAGTCAGGGCCCAGGCATCTGATCTGCAGAATCCCAGGCCAGTGGCACATAACAGGGAAAGTGCTGCTCCATGGCACTTTGGGCCTCACACCAAGTATGTGGGACTTAGCAGGAAGCATCTTTTGCATTTCTATAATCCACTGGCCTTTTGGGAGTTCTAAACCACAAACTGAGAACCTGGGTGGTGCTCACTTTAATCCTAAAAGAAAATCCCATCACAAAGCTCAGTTAATGAGATTAACAACAACAACAAAAATCTAGCATCTGTTAGTTTGTGGAATTGGGAGGCAGTCTTGCTCCATACAAATCACTGAAAAATAGACATTTTTTCTTCTGGCTTTAGCAAAGTTGTCAGCACAATACCTAGATTCACACAACATGGTTTGGTTGATACTCTTTTCCTTCCTGAACTCTGCCTGCATGGTACAATACTTGTGAGTAGGAATACTTCCAAACAGTAATTTAAAAATGGGAAATGAGTTTGGGTTTCAGATCTGGTGCTGTAATCTGGTTGATCTATCACCTTGCCTCACCTCATACCCCAACTCTGTCCAAATCATATCTTGAAAAATGAGTCACCAATATATGAGGAGGTCTTGGGGCTCTTTGGAGTAGGTTTGATTATAATCCCTCATGAAAGGTATTCATGGTCCATAATGAAGATTTAAAAAAAAAAAAACATTGTAAAGATAGCCATCAGTTGCCGCAGCCCGGCTGGCTGGGCAAAATAAGGGGGGGGGGCGGGGGTGTAGGGGGGGTGATGAATAACTTGGTAGATTGATACAGCAGGAGTAGGAGCCCTTTATTGTAGGACAGGAGCGGTATTTATACATTCCACACAGCTTATCTTAATTAACATAAACTAGATACAGCAGTCAACCAATAAGGAATCTCCACACTTAATGGCTGACTGGTGTTACTTCACAAACCACTCCCTCTGGCATTTTGCCAGGCGCCATCCTGACTTATTTACAGACTCTAACAATCAGTGTCTTCTAAATACCTAATGAGATGAAGCTAGAAATTAATAATAAAAAAGGGGAAGTAAAAATTCAGAAATTTGTAGAAATCAAAAAGCATTTCAAACAATTTTCTGATCAAGGAAAAAAGCACAAGGCTAAGTAGAAAAATACATAGATGCAAATAACAATGAAAAACACACTGCACCAAAATTTGGGGGATGAAGCAGAAACAGCGACCAGGAAGGTGTATTAGGGTTTTCCAGAGGAACAGAATCAACAGGAAGTATGATTATAAAAAAGCGATTGATTAGATTGGCTTACTTGACCAAAAGCTGGATAGTCCACAATGGACATCTGCAGTCTGGAAAGCTTTCTGTGTCCTGACTTGTTCCTCCAGGAGCACGTGTTAGGGTTTTGACCGTGGTGTGCCCCAAAAGCTCACGTGTGAGACCATGCAAAGTTTGGCGGAGAAATGATTGGGCTTAATTAGCCTTGATTTAATGAGTGAATGGATCCCTGATGGGATTGACTGAGTGGTAACTGGAGCCAGTGGGGTGTGGTCTCAGGAAGGATTTTCTGGGGGCGTGGCTGTGGGATATACATCTCTATCTGGCAGGTGGACTCTCCTACATAAAACCGAAAGGATTAAAGGCAACAGGAAATCGTAGTTGAATAACAAAAGGAAATAAAGAGAGCTGAAGGGGTACTGAACCTACAAAGGGCTGTGATCGCTGCCTGGCCCCTAGGTCTCCTGGCAATGAGCCTTGCTGCCCCATGAAACACTGAGCCCCAAGGCGCTGCACCTATTGGCCTGGGAACAAGATCGCAGGAGCACAGGAGACTCTAGGGCTTTAGAAGAACATTGCTGTTGTCAAAAGAATGCCTCTTTGAGCTGCCTTTAGTCATTTAGTCGGGCGGTCACAGAGAAGCAAGGAGCTTGGGGAGAGGGTGCAGCAGCTCCATCCATAGACCCAGCTAGGAGAAATTCCATGGCTAGATAGGAAGCTGGTGCCAGTAACAGGGCACTCTTGTGTTACTAAGAGAGTCAGAGCAGGCACAGCAGCCGGGTGCAAACCTCGGCGCGATACCGCATAAATTGGGCAGGAGGCAATCTGTGCAAAGACTACATAGTAATGCAGGCCCGCAGAGCCGGCTCTGGATTTCTTAGGTTCAGGTCCCCTTCAGCTCCGTTTATTTCGGTTTGTTATTCGGCCACGTTTTCCCATCACGTCTAATCGTTTCGGTTTTATGTAAGATCTAAATTTTTATCGTATTGTTTTCGCCTACTGAGCTCCTGAGTTTGCTATCACTGCGTTTTAGCCTCTCTGGCTTGTCTCCGCCCTCCGCCTGGAAGACCATAAATACTGGGGATGGCGATGGATGGATAAATATGGGGATGGCTCTGCCTCATCTCTCCATCAGCGCAGGACAGGCTTCTGTCCTGCTGTCTGAGGCTCACCAGATGGAGTAGCATTTTCTGGGCCCTGTGAAGCAGGCTTGGGATTCCGCGGAGGTGGCGCCAGAGCCGCGGCCTCCTCTTGTGCTGAGCTTAGAAGCCGGTGGACCTGGACCTTGCTACCCTGTCCTAGGAGAGTTCTCCCTTGACAACTGCCACGTCCACTGGGAGCGGCTCTCCAGTCCTGTTGGCGGGGACGCCGCGTCCACAGCAAAACGGATTCCGCGGGAGTGCAGAGCTCCTGGGATCTAACCGAGTCCGGGAAGCTGCGACGCGAGAAACTGGAGGCTCGGGCAGATGGGAGAAGCCTGCGGAAGAACCCAAGGCAGCCAAGGTGTAGCAGAGTTCATGGCCAAGGACGCAGCCCCCCAGCCCCCTACCCCGGTGACAAGCCGCTGGACACCAAGACCTCTGCGAACCAGTGTCTCTCCCAGTGCCCCCGACCTGTCTCCTCCAACTGGTGGAATCCGCACCTGGTTTCCTCAGGCCTCCTGTCGTGGATTCGCCCGGGTTCTCAATGCCTTGGTGGTGCTGCCCATCCTTCTCTGGCAGCAAGGCTGCCTTAGATCAGAGAAGGAGCCTCTCTGATCTTACTCTGTGAAAAGATCCTCGATTACAAAATGGCTTCGCGTGGGAAATTAAAACGCACTGAGATTTGCCTTTAGTTGTTTCTTGTCAATTTTTGAAAATTCTCTTTCCCCTGACGATTCTCTGTAGCGTTTCAGGTCGCCTATTACTTGTGGTTTTCTTCTGTTTCAAACATTTGTATTGGTCTTATTACACATTCCCTTCCATAACTTTAGACTTTTATCCACTTCAACTTTTAGAAACGACATGTACGATTTTTACAATCACTATCACAATTTTGTAGGTTTAAAGAAGGAATTGGTTTCTCGATTTTACTACTTAATATTTAATACTCATTAAGTTTTGTTACTTAGCGCGATTTGCAATATAAATACGCTGTGGCTTTTCTCATTTAATTTCATATCCCTTTGGTGTTTTTAAAATATTATTTATTTATTTTTTTAGACATCCTCTCCTCAGTTGCTTGGGAGACAGGGCTCACTAAGTTGCTGAGGCTGGCTTCGAACTTGTGATCCTCTTGCCCCAGCCTTCCGAGTCGCTGGGATTACAGTAGGCATGCACCACCATGCCAGGCTGTAACCCGTTTTTAAATACTGAGTTGGTTTACATATTTATGTATTGTGTATATTTTTGTCATTTTGTTTCAGCCCCAGTTCATTTTATTTCTATTCTCACGCCTTCCTTTTTTTTTTTTTTAATATTTATTTTTTAGTTTTTGGCGGACACAACATCTTTGTTTGTATGTGGTGCTGAGGATCGAACCCAGGCTGCAGCATGCCAGGCGAGCGTGCTACCACTTGAGCCACATCCCCAGCCCCCTTCCTTTGTTTTTTAAGGATGGCTTTTCATTGCGTTTCACACTCAGTAAATTTGATTCTGTCAAAAGTCCCACCAAGAGTTATCCATCTTACTATTTCTGGTGGTAGGAGCAGGTGATTGCGCACACTGGACAAGTGCACAGATCACCAGTTTGAAAAGATTCTTACTGATTTGCATGTCTAGCAGTCTTTCCACTTAGGTTTGCTGTGGAAGGCACGGTTTAGCAAAGAAGGTGAGTGCTACCATTACTTAAGTGTATCAGGACTCCTATGCCATATCTGAGATTTCTTTGCCCAGGGAAGTGCAGGTAGGCCCCTGAGGTCCAATTCAGCCTTGTCTCAGAATTTTCCACCTCCAACAGGTATAGTGTAGCCTCCAATGTGAATGAATTAAGCGGAATGTTTATTCCTTGCCTGTGATTTCTTAGTCGTGCTTTGAAATTTTCTTTTTCTGAGCAAGTTCTGGTGAAATAATTTTTTTTTTTTATTTTTTATTTTTTAAGAGTAGGAAGTCAAATCCAGCTAGCAATGCTTGAGATTTGAAGCGCCTCCCAAGGTTGCGTTTTCAGGTCAGAACTTAGTGGAAGGAAACCAGTATTAGCCAAGTATGCTTCAGACTTCTTAATCGCACCTAATATCCGATTGGTGGATGACTGTAGGCATTGCCAGCTTCCTCTTACCCCCTGCCAAGGATTTCTTGGTAGCATGAAGCCTCAGTTTGCAACAGTCACAGTTGCACAAGTGTACACAAGTTCTGAAATCCTTTTAATTTAGCCTACCCAGCAGCCCCACTTAGCAACAACACAGGCTTAGTATGCTACATGGAAAATCAATACAGCCCAGACTGCACTGGGTGTTGTTTTTGGTTTTTGGTTTTGGTGTGGGAGTATTGAATCCAGGGCTTGAAGCATGCTACACTGAGTTCAACCCACAGTCCTTGCCCCAAGTTTGCAGCTTCACTTTGTGGAGATGCTTGCCAGGATGTTTTGCTTTTTAAATTTTCTTTTGCAGACTTTGGCCCTGGATGGATGTGTTTGGTTTGTATTGTTTCCTAATTGCACAGCAGAAATGTTTTTCACGACTTATTTTCTTTCTTTTTATTTAAATGCCTTCTTTTTCTGCTGATTTGAGTGTCAGGCACATGGCTTCAAGTTTCCTTAGTAACATTTGTGCAACAACAGAGCCATGAAGTAGATGGGAGGAAAGTAGTGGTTTCCACAGTGGTCCCAGGGAAAAAGCTCTAGGCAAGGGGCTGTGGGTGTGGAGTTGAGGGGATGGCAGGGACTGTGGTGTTGGAAATCAGGTTCCAGTGAAACTCCTGGCAGACCCAGAGCAGATCACCCAGGTCCAGAGAGAAAGCAGGTGGCCAGGTTCTACAGTATATTGAGCCCAGAAGTTCTTCTGCCTGGTCTGTTGAACCCCCAGGACCACTGCCTGCAGCCCCATACTGCTCTCTGACCTGTCCGTTTCACACCAGGTTACACAGATTGTGGCAGGGAATGGATGTCAGAAATCACGAGCACCTGTCTGAGTATTCGCTTCTGATCGCCTGGGCAGTCCTATCTGATTCTGTAAATCTGGGTGGGGAGTGTAGTCTTTGGAGCAAATTACCTAATAAAACAGAATTAATGATATTCACACAGAATTTTATCCTCCTGGATGATATTATGGGTGTTGAGAGGAGATTTTCATAAGGTTTTGAAAGAAAAATCCCCACCGGATTGTGAGAGGGAACCTGTTTGGGGGCAGCTGGTTCACTATTGCACCAAATCACATTGGTAGTTTTGGAGCACAGTCTTGAACCCTGTTCTTTGAACAGAGAAAGTCTAGAAGGGAAATGTGTGAATCCTGACTTAGGATGTTGAAGAGCAGGGCAGGGGCACTCAATCAGTTTTGCTGTGGTCTTTCACTTTCCCAGTTTAGTGTTCTAGTGCCAGATTGCTAAATTAAAAGGATTTCAGAATTGGTGTACAAGTGTGCAACTGTAAGAAGCTAAAGTCTCAAACTGAGTCACAGAGCAGTTGCATAGCTTCTAAATGAGTGACCCTCACTGAGTTCTCAAACTTCTGCAGTCTTTATTTCAACCTTCTCTGAAATGGAGGCCAAGTCAGCTCTCACTTTGTCAAGGAGGTTTCTTGAATACTCTTTGGTGGTAAAAGTGAATGATGAGCAGCAGACCCATGATGGAAGTGACTTGTTCCAATTTCACCAATATGGTAATAACTGACTGACTCTATCATGAATTGAAAGAAGAACTTAATGGGAACAAAAATAAAATGAACCCTTCTTTTATAGGTTCGGTCTGTGGGGTTTTTTCCTTCCTTTCTTCCTTTCTTTCTTTTCCTTTTCTTATCATTTCCATGTTGGAAGTGTAATACAGCTTCATCTGAGTCAAACCTACTACTGTAAAGGAATCAATGGATTTACATATACATCACTGTTGACTTAATAAGGCCTGACTGATCACAGTACTTAGATCTTTGTATTTATTTAATTTTATGCTATTTGATGGTACTTAAAAATTGATGTCTTATACTGTAATGAGAGAGGGTGCAGGACCCTCTCTCGCTCTGCTCTACTAGGCATGGGGCGGGTGGTGGCTTGTGCCTCCTTAGAAGGGGATGGCCAGGGGCAATAGATATCCTGTTATTTACACACATTTGTCCTATCTGGCAGACAGGCGTCTACCCAGGGAAGTTAGTCTTCCCTCTGAATCTGTCTCAGGGGGCCTCATGTGAGCCTCAAGTTGCTCTGAGACCTCCAGCATCTCTCCTCTCCAAACACACCTCCAACCATTGGCTTCTGGAGACCTATAGTGTCTGCCTCCCTGAGATGCAAATTTCCACGACAAAATGTCCTTTCTATTCTGAGTTCCCAGTCTGGGAATCCTGCTTTACCAATCCAGCTTACCTGTGGAAAAAGGGCTGAGGTAGACAGTTGTGGCAGTCTGGCCCCATTTTTTTTTTTTTTTTTTTTGGTACCAGAGATTTACTCAGGGGCACTGGACCACTGAGCCACATCCCAGCTCCACTTAACAAGGACAAAACATATACCAAAGGCAGCTCCCAGGGACCCACCTCCTCCATCCACACACTAGCTGCCTATATTTACACCCCCCCCAGTTAATACCTATCAGAGGACTGATGCATTGATTAGGTTAAGATCTGCATAACCCAATAATTTCACCTCCAAACTTTCTTGCATTGTTTCACATATGAGCTTGGTTGAGGGGAACTACTATCTAAACCATAAAAAGCCTGAAAGGAGAGCAACCTGCCATCAGATCACAAGAGTACAATTTCCCCCACCTCCTCCTGGTAGTGGGGACTGAAATCAGGAGTGCTATGACACTGAATTACCACCGGTCCGCAGCCCTTATTATTTTTTTGAGACAGGGTCTTGCTTGGAATTTCCTCTCAATAGGGTCAATAGGGAATGAAATTGAGAGCACCCACTGCATTCTGAGAAGCAAGGAGAATACTGACATAAAATGGATGATCACCACAATATCAAAGATATCAGGAAGTGGAAATTACAGAGATGATTATCCTTCCTTTGCGGCTGCTGCAAAATGTCAGGGCATCAGATAGACCCCAGTCTCCAGCACATCCTGTTCTCCATTCGCAGTTGTGTTGCCTCTGTTGATGTGGATTCCATTACTGAAGAACCGTACACATCCCTGTTGTGAATTACAAAGTATTACTTTTCTCCATGTGTTGCACTTCATTGAAGAATAACTTTATGTTTTCAGTATTCCAGGAAATATTTTAGTGAGTTTGTCCAAAGTAGACCTAGGCTAGAAAGTGATGACACAGTTGTATATTGGGGACACTGAAATGCCATTATTTAAAGACTTTAATTTACTTTTTTGCACCTTATTTCTCAGAAGGTACTGATAGGAAAGATTATCAGTAAGCATTGGAAAGGAATTATTTCCTCAAAATTATTTCTCCCTTTCCTCCTCAACTATTTTTGGTATTGACATCAATAAGACCTCTCATTGGAAGGTGAAAAATTTATGTAATATTCTTTGCTTTCACCAAGAGAATGACAGGCACCCATAGGCAGTCTCTTTTTGTTTGGTACAGGGGATTGAACTCGGGGGCACTTAGCCACATCCCCAGTGACGCCCCCTCCACCATTTTTTTTATATTTTATTTAGAGACAGGGCCTCACTGAGTTGCTTAGTGCTTGTCTAAGTTGCTGAGGCTGGCTTTAAACCCTTGATCCTCCTGCCTCAGCCTCCTGAGCCACTGGGATTACAGGCATGCACCATGGCGCCCAGTTCCTTCCGATAGGCTCTCATGCAAGGAAGAATTTGGAGTACAGTTCAATGATTGTTCATTAGTAATAAAATAATCCAAAAACACTTAAACCTAATGTTTGGAGTATACTTTTGACTGTGAAGCTCATTTGGTAGCCAAATCTGTTGAGGATAAGTTGAGGCTATTGTTTTTAAAATCCCAGCTTACATGTATATGCATAGGAGTGATTGGTTACAGGACACTGTCTTGTTTTATTCAGCAGAAGTACACATATACAAGTATAGAGTCTTCAAGATTTGCATCCCATGGAGCTGCAGTGGATTGGCCACTTAAAGCTGGGCAACTATCCATTATTGCTTCATCACTCTCAACACAGGGACTTTAAAGAAGTTTTGCTAGAGTTCTGGTAGGGGACCTTGTTAAACTGGAAGTCTTCACGTGAGAGGTGGATGCTTAGTGGTGGTGAAGACTGTGTGGGATGGAAACTGGGCAGGTGTGCTTTGTACTCTCTCAGCCTGGAATCCCTGAGTCAGAAACTTGGGATACCACTGGTCTACTACAAATCCTTGTTGGCTGGATCCTTTCTTGTTTTTAGGAAGCAAAAGAGACTCTCCAAAGAGGAGGAAGACACATACCAACACATGATTTGACCCTAGTTCACACAAGACCCAGCATCCCAAGTTGGCACCTCAGGTGCTTTGGTCCTCAGGGATGAATGAGTGGGACTCCTGAGACTAGAATTAGCAGTTCCAAGCAATGCAGGAAGAGGGCTCAGCTACACCTAGCTGGCTACCATTCTCCAAGCTGTCTGAAAACACCCCTTCATCAGGAATCTGGAAACCACTGGCTTCAAATTCTTTATAATGCAGAATTTTTCACCCTGGAGGGGTTCCCTCTGCCACCTGTGAACATAGGTATGAAGAAGCATGATCTGAACTTAACATGCTCAGGAAAGTGCCAGCTTGTTTCTGTGTTTTTACATGTGATGACAAGTCTTTCACCCTGAAAAAGTACAACTAATGAAATCTCCTGGGCCATTTTGCACCCAGCAAAAAGGTATAGAATTCTTAGGAAAATCAGTGTGCCATAACAAAATTTCTTTTGGTTATATTCCAGCCAAGCAAGAAGGATATTTTCTATTGCCAATATACTTCTCACTGCATTAATATTAACACTTGTGAAATCCAAAAGCACCTTGAAAAGATTCAAAACAGGCATCTAGGCTTTAACAAATATCCACAGAAGCACCTGGGAATAAATGACTGATTCACCAGATTATTCTCCTGGCTCCACTAGGGCATTACCTTTATTTTCTAGACTACTTAAATGAGGAATGTCCATTTTACTGATATGATCTGTGATTTATGCCATAATGAATTGGACTTCAAACTGCATCAAAAAACAGTTGCAAAAGGAGCTCAAGTTGTGGCATTATAGCTTAGAGTCCATGATGATCCCCAAATCTACTTTGTTTCAGCACCCACAGGGGTTTACTCAATTGCACAAAGTTTCAGGCTAGGAGGAGCCCTAGCATCTTACAGCCCAGATCTTTGAACAGACTTTCCTAAGAGTCTCAACTGAGCATGCGCAGGAAGCTGTCCACCTGCTACTTGTCACAAGTCTTACCAGCAAGAATAGGCACGAGGACCTTCCCAGTAAGTGTTCCCCCTGCCTTCCTTGTTTGGGGGACACCGGACACCGGCCCCAGTGTTCCCCTTGCTTACTACAAGTAGTACACTTTTCCTAGGCCTTCTGCCTGTGCCGATTGGCTTTGCAGTCACCGAGGGGGTGATCACTTGGGGTTCGGTTACCCTTCTGCCTTGAAAACTCACAGGCAGTGAAAACACAACCTGTGACAGAAAAACCGAGGCTCAGCACTCTCAGTGAACACCTCCTGGAAGAAAAGTAGACCTGGGAAAATAGCAGTTCTAGGAACAAGAAAGCACCTGCACAGGGAACCACCAGGTCTCAAGAGGGAGACACAGTTTGGGGGGTGCTTAGAGCAGAGCAAAGCTACAACCTGGAAATCCGCTGGGTGCTTCTGCCCCAAGGGCTGGTGAGAAGCACCTTTCCCTGTAGGGCTAGGAGTTATGTGGGCACCTGCTGTGTGCAGAGACCCAGCTCTATTTCCCTGCTGTTTTGCTACTGTGACTAAAAAAAGTCAACCAGCAAAATTATAGAAGAGGAAGAGTTTATTTAAGGCCTCACAGTTTCAGAGGTCTTGGTCCATGGAAGGCTGGCCTCATTCCTCTGGGCTTTGGGTGAGGCAGAACTTCCCAGTAGCAGACAGAAGCAGCTCACCTTGTAGTCTGGTGTGGGGGGGTACTCCACCCTCCAGATAGGAATATGTAACCCACAGCGACGTCCCCAGGGAATGGCTTCCTCAGGCCACATCCCACTGGCCTCCAGTTACCACCCAGTCCCTTCAGGGATCCATTCACCCATTAAATCCAGGCTAATTAAACTCAATTCTTTCTCCTCCAAACCTTGCATTATCTCACACCTGAGCTTTTGAGGCACACCACACCTAAACCATAATACTGGCTCCTGGAGGAAGTCAGGAGGAGAAAGCTCTGGGGCACACTAAGGGAATCCCTAGGGAAAGCATAATATTTATGTAAGTACAAACAAGTAATAAAATTATTAAAAGCCAAAACAAAAACACTACAAAATGCACAGCAAAATTACCAAAAGAAAAATTTCTTCAAAATGAACAAAACAGAGAGAGCCCTACAAGGAAACTGCAAACCATGGTTTGTTGCAAGGTGTGATCTTGGACTGTGATATCCCCGTGGGATGTAACTGAGATCTTTTCTGCCTAAACCTATATTTCCTAAGATTAAAAAGACACCGTTATTGGCAAAACCTACAAGTCCCAATTGCCAGGGTTCCCTGAGTTCTATGTGAGTAAAAAAATCACAGGTGGCTGCATGTCGAGGATGGATATGGAGATAGGGGAACTGGCGCCACCCAGAAATGGCTTTGGTGGCCACATTGAATTTCCCTGGGAGGTCCAAACCCCCAAACATAGTCAAAGCGGAACTCTCCACTGCTAAACCAAATTTGTTAGGAAAAAAGAAACTGCGGATAGTGCTAAAGTGGCAATTGTTGAACTGGCCTTTTAGAAAAATGGTATTCTCCTGTACCCACGTTTGTACCCGACTTAACCATCACCCACAAAGCTGAAATGGAGTTTGCTCTCAGGAATTGGGAACTTGCTTCCACTTAAATGGCAGGCGCTGCTGCTAAACCCGAGTTCTTAGGACTAAACACCTGAGGCTGGAATAAACGCTAAGAAATGGCCAATCCCGGACTTGCTGGGAGGAATAGATCACCCTCTGGTGTTAAGTCCTAACTGGCCATGGACAAACGGGGACTCCAAGGACCAGGAAACCCAGGGCAAGACCCCAGGACACGATTAGGCTTCTAGCTTTGCCTCCAATCAGGACACTTCTGGTACTTGGGTGGACAAGGAATGGGGAATCACAAGCATCTCTAAATTGAAGCTTGCTAAGCCAATAAATGCAAGGCGCAGGGAGGCCAGGGATCCTGAGACAGAGGTGCCGCTGCCACAAAAAAAAAAACAAAAAACTTGGATCTTTGGTGGTGAAGGAGAGGAGGGCGCCTGAAAGATAGCTGAAGGGCTCAGTGGCATAGGCGCCATGGCCCTGCCAGCCGGGCTGCCACTAAGGAATTCTGTTCCAGGCAACAGCAGAAACTGCACGTTAGAACCCATCAGAGCTGTGTAGTCGGGGGTGCCACCGAAAAACGCGCGCACAGCACAACTAGTTGAGCCCAGACCAGGAGAAAGTGGGCGGGAGTGAATGGTGCTCTGGGATTCTGCAAAGGACCTCAGCTAGCCTTGCTGCCAGCGACAAACTTTCACTTTGGCGCCAACCACGGTGCTGTTACCTAGAATCTGGTGATACAAAGAAAGGAGCCTTACTGCCACCCAGGCTTGGTACAAATATGTGCTATGACTGGAAACTGTTGGGATCGCACTGCTGGTCAGAGAGCGAATGGGAACTCCAGGAAAGGCAACTGGGAAAGACTGCACTAATCCTCCTAGGATAGAGGGAGAAAGGGACCGCCCAGGGTGGAGAGAAACATTCTCTCCATGCCACAACTAATGGCAGTACTAAGGAGAAAAGCAGACTCTTTTCCTTTTGGGTGTGGCGCTAGTGAACTGTTATTCCAGTTGCTGGCATCACTGGACCCTGCAAAAGCCAAACCCAGCTTATGGCTTTCCCAAGGTCAAAGGCATCTCAACTGGCTCCATCAGCAGTGCAGCAGGTAAATCTATGCCAGCTCTGAGAAGGCAGCGGCAATGTCAGTGAGTCAATGAAGCTAGTGAGATTTCCACTCCCACTGGCTGTCCCCAAACTCACGATTTTGACATAACAAAACCTTTCTTTTTCCTGGCAAAGTCAGGGTTCTGGATTACCAAAGCCTCCAGCAACTGACCCAGAGGGCTGCACGTGGTGAGAGCAGGCTGAGTAGCACCCAAGGTGGGCACCAATCAGGCTGGTCTAAGGGAAAAGTAAGGCCTCAGGAACACCAACAGCTCTGCTAGCAAAAAGCAGTGATAGGTCCTCCTTGCATGCCACCCCTCCGTCTTGGTCTGGGACCCCTCTCCTTTTATAGATACCTCAGTGCTTTTAAGGCAAGTCAGAGAAACATGTCCTTTTGTGATAGGAAACTCTGCCCCGAACCTTCAAACTAGTCCTCCCTAATTACTTTGCTGGGGTTCTTCTGTAAATTAACTTTTTAAATGAGTCATTTAAGGCTTCTCTGTCTTGAGATGTTGCAATGGTGGCAAAGTTTCAAGCACTTGAATCCTCCCTTTCCACTCACTTTTCAAGTAAGACTGAAGCCTCTGAATTACTTTTTTTCTACAAAATATGGGGTTGCCACTGCACAGGAGAAAATTGCTCTGTCCCATGACTTTTTATGCTTCCCCCAAAGATCTGCACTACTGGAAGGGATGCCCCACAGAGACTGCAGACTCTACCATGTGCATCTCCAGCAGCCCTTAAGATCTCCCACACTCCTCTGGCTCTCATTAAAAAAATCAATTCCATCCTTTTCCCAGATGAACCTCGGCTGTTTGCATCAGGGGACAGGTGCCCCAGAGAGGTAAGTGGACCCCATTTGGACCCTTATCTCACCTACTCTCAAGCGGACTACTACAGTCTTCCCCCACTATCTTACCATTTCCTCCCCTAGCCAAAACCCTATCTTGTACTTGAAGCATCTCCAATTGCCTCCTTTGCTGTGGATCTGCAGAATGAAGGAAGAAGTGCCTTGTCCCCATAGGAAAAGTTACAGCCACATTATCAGGATCAAGAGGCCAGGGAAGAGAACTGTTTAAAGAAAAACTGGGGGCCCATCAGTCCTATCTCCCACTCATCCACCCCTTCCTTCCTTCCTTCCTTCCTTCTTTCACACTTTGAAGTACTGCAGATTGAACCCAGTTACTTGAGGTTTGCTGGGCAAGTGCTATATCACTGAGCTAAACCCCCAACTCTTTCCCTCCACCCTAGCCTTGCATCTTAGCAGAAATATTAGAATTAGCACCCCTAGTGGTAAGGGTGACCAACTCCAGTTTAGGAATCTAAAGAGGAGTTTGGTAGGAGTTACTCCCTTGAAAGAGTGTGCATCAGAGCTACTTCAGCCTTCAAATTCAGTCTAATTCCAGTGTGGTGTGCACCTGTGAGAATGGCCAGACACTGGTCATGGGAAGGGCATATTCCTCACGAGGAGACGCTAAGTCTTTTGCAGTCTGAAATGGCTACATTCTGGGCAGGCTGGCAATGTCAGGTGTATCAGTGCCAGGCCATGGTTTCAACACCCCAGGGCCAATTGTGGGGCACAGAAAAACATGTGATTTGGAGCCTTTCACAGCGTCTGCCCTTGTTTGTCATTGGAAAGAGGAAACAAAGTGTAAACAAAGATATGTCTGTAAAATGTCATTAAGTAAAGCTTTTCGAAACCAAGAAATGCAGCACAATAACAAGACTTGTTAGGATCCCATTGACTGAAAGAAGGTGATACACAACAGACATTCTCTAACATTTGAAGCAAAAATGCAGAAAGGAAGTTTGGAACCACAGCAGTGTGCACAGGTGAGCCTTGTGGGAAGTGTGGACACGGCTCAGAAGCTATGCAGTAATGTCTTAGAGAGATAGTAATAATACATGTTTATGTTTTCTAGGAAAACAAAGAAAAGATTTTCCTCTGCCTTGGTAGATTCAATGGCCTTGTTTGGGACTGAAATAATTTGGAAACAGCTGAACAGGACCAAAGGCATAACCGATTTATGAATTTTAAGTTTTGTGTGTATGGATGCATCACACAAAGATCTAATTCCTCCAAAGGAGTGGTAAAATTGGAGAATTTACAATCCCCTTAATAGGGAATTAAGATAGTTTGTAGAGAATGTCTGTTTGAGTGTGGTTGCAAATTCTCTTATCAGAGGGGGATGTAATTGTTCCTGGGGTGAGTACTAACGATGATCAAGTTATTTTAGGTATAAAGAGAGATTTCAGTAACTCAAATGCTTTTAGTTCAAAATAATCCTTAGGCCAAAATGGCATATATTGAGGCTGGCATATCCTGACCTTTCATAATCCCCTTCATTAGGAAAACTCCTAATTGTAACAATTGTATTAATTTGGTCCCTGTCACTATAACAGAATCTCAGGAACCAGGCAATTTATTAAGAAAATAAACACATTTTCTATGGGTTTTGGAGTTAGTGAGGTCAAAAAACATGGTGCAGGCAACTGACAAGGGCCTTTGTGCTACCTTTTCCTATAACGGAAAGGCACAGGAACTTGTGTGCAAGGGCCCACTACTGAAAGCCCTTTTGTAAAGGGCACTGAAGCCATTCATGGAGGCAGAGCCCTGCTGGCCTAATCACATTTTTCAGGCCCCATCTTCCGATACTGTTGCATGGGGGGATTTAGATTCCTGTGAATAAGCTTTCAGGGATACATTCAAACCATAGCAAGGATCTTCATCTCCTTCTTTCAAATGTGAATTTGAGGCTCAATACTGAGGTAACAGTGATCACCCCTGGGCCTGGTATTTCAGGTGAAGAAAAAGACCATGGCGACCAATGAGCAGCAAGTAAAAGAGAACATTCCCCAGGGTCAGTAACATTGAGATAGAAAGTTCACGATCCTTTTTGCCTCTTGTCTCAACAGAGAACTCCAATGTGCATCTTATTCACCAGTCAAAAAGAGAGCATTTTCCATAGGTCTCCTGGATTGAAAATTCACCCTTCCCTCTGGCCATTTAGTGTCAATTTTTCACCCTTATTGCAGCTCAAAGGACTTTGCTTTGAGATGCTCTCTAGAAGAGATGGATGGATTTTAAGTACCCTGATTCTCTAGTTCCTGCAGGGTGAACAGGAGCTTCCTGAGTAGCACTCACAATACATTTATGAAAGATTTTTTTCCTAATTCTTCCACATAGTGTCCCCTTCCTGGTGCTACTTTTATTTTGGGTACAGTTGTTTCTAATAATCTAGGACTGTATTCAGTTACTGAATCCAGGAGCACACTCAACTCTGGGATAAAACTGTGTGTCTCTCCTGTGAAAGGAAAGCACCAGTGCATGGGGACAGCATGAACCTGGGCTGAGTTGAGTTCAGATTACACAAGGCACCCTGAGTCCATGAATGTTAGGCATTAATGTGAACCACTAAGAACCTAGTGAGAATTTCTTCTGTCAGCAAGCTGTGGAGTGAGTCTTAGTGAACTTGCCTGAGAAACATGTACTGAGGACAGTGAATGCAGACATCATTCCCCCTAGAAAGGGGAATGCATACATAGAAGGTGATATGAAACAAAATCCCTTTAAACTGAGGGAAATAGATTTACTCTCCTGCTTGGTATTTCAGGACAAAGGACGGGACAGGCCATTCAGAAGTGAGTGTACAACATGAGAAGGATGCAGATACAGGTACCCAGTGAACTCAAATTGTTAAAAGCTGAATCTATTACTGGATCCAAGTCCATGTACTCACCCCTGTAAGTAAGTACTTGGGAATCAAGAGTTCAAAAACAATCAGGTTTACTCAAGGGTTGGCACTCTGAGAAGCTGGGGTGCAGACATCATTCCCAGAAAGGCCACCTCAGGGAAATCAGGTGCATGAATGTGCTTGAAAAGTGAGGAAAATGATGTGTAGCAAGCAATGGGCAGGAAGATAGTGTGATGGGGATGATCTTCATCCAGGGCATCTGTCTGCTTTATAGTTTTCCCTCCTCAGAACATTCCAACCAACCTGAACTTCCTAGGAATAGTTCATACATTTCTTTAGCCAGACTGATTACTTGTCTGCAAGTTAAATCTCACAGCAATTTACATGATTTGTGTTAACTGATGCACAGAAGTGAAAACTTAGGACGTGCATTCCACATTCTGATATAATCTGAAGGTCACCAAATGATCTAAATTCTGTCAATCTAAAGAAAGTCTACTTAGCAGTGAACACAGTGGTCAATTAGGTGCAACCTTTCTTTAGAATTTAGAATGCTTGGAAAAGGAAAGAAAAGAAATCTTACCAAAAAAAAAAAAAAAAAAAAAAAAACCTCACATGATAAAGAACAGATTTACAAATATTGAGGAAAAACTGTACATGATTTACTCTCTCTATAACTAAATAGGTCTTTCCTCGGACATAATTTTATAGTTTGAAAGAGGTACGCATGAAATCTATTTAAAAGTATAAAACCAAGGGGTTGGGAATGTGACTCAAGCAGTACTGCACTCACCTAGCATGTGTGGGGCTCTGGTTTCCATCCTCAAAAACATTACAAAAAAGATATTTTAAAAAACCAATGGTTTAAAAAAATTGGATTTCTAAAAAATATTAACCAAGAAAAGATTTAGAATATATTCTTCTTTGTTTTAATAATTTATCCTCATTTAGTAGGGCAATCTACACATTGTCATCATGAAGAGGATAGAGTGGGTTTAGTATTGTTACTACTGTTTACTTCTATCCCAAGACTCACCTTGTGTTTGCTTATGGATTTATTCCCAATCAAACTGAAGATTTGTTCTGGTGTTCTTGTTGATTCAGTCTGGGTAACCCTTGTTAATGTTAGCTTTCATTCAACTTAATGGGATTTGGACATGTCAATGATTAAGAGCCTTCTGGGTGTGTCTAGGAATCATTGGAATGTGGGATGGAAACTGAAGTGCAGCCCATCCCTAAAGTTGGGTAGCATCATCCAATAGAATGGTGGCTTGCATGGAATAAATGTTGGAAGAAAAGGAAGCAACAGCAGATGCCAGTGCTTCTCTTCTTGATGGCTGCTGCCTTCACTTCAGGATATCTGACTCTTGCTTCTTCACTCCTGCAAAGTGGACTCTGCCAGGGATCGTCCAGGGAGTTTCCAGAAGCCTGAGATAGTAATTAATTCATTACTTATTTATTTATTTATTCACTGTACTAGGGTGTAATGGTCCTTTCCAATGCCCAACTTGCTGAGATTAAGAGATACAGAGGATCAAGAGGCTCATGGGTGTGTCAGTGAGGGTATGTCTGGAATTGATGGGCATGTGGGATAGCCAATGGAAACAAAGACCCTCCCTAAGCATGGGCAGCACCATCCAATAAGATGATGGCTTGGATAGAATAAAAGTTGGAAGAACAAGCAAAGCAGCAGCAGATGCAAGCAGAATCCTCTTGAACAGTTCCTGATTGCTGCTGTGATTGAATGTTGACGCTTGCTTCCTCTCTCTTCTAAAACAGGCTGTGCCAGCGATTCTCCAGAAGCCTTTGGCCTACTACTAGAGGAGCACCCTGATCTCTCTTGTTCTGGGCATTTATCTGCTTGTTCTTCCAGCTCTCCAGCCTACAGACTGCCATTTTGGACTATCCAGCTTCTGGTGCATAAGTCAAACCAGTGAGTCTCCTTTTCATAATCAAACTTCCTGTTGATTCTGTTCCTCTCCAGAACCCTAATGCAGAGGGATTGAGCCCAAACTGCTTAACCACTGAGCCACACCCTCAGCATTTTTTCTTCCTTTTTTCAGGCAACGTCTCCTCAAATCCTTCTGATCTAGCTCAATTGCTGAGGCTGGCTTTGAACTTGCAATCCTCCAGCCTCAGCCTCCTCCAAGGCGAACTCATAGTCTCTCTCCATTTCTCCCTCTCTATTTCTCCCTCTTCTCTCACTTTCCCTCCTTGGAGACCAGGGTAGTCAGGTGTGGGTCATGGCCACCAGTGATGGGGATCCTGGGATTTTAGAAAGTGGTTTGAAACCTATCTCTCAACAACATCGATTCAATCCAACACGGACATCTAAGATGATTGAATTTGCCCTTCAGCAGAAATGTACCCATGAGATCCTGTCTCCATAAGTTCCACACCCTGTGTTTCAGGTCAAGAGGAGCCCTGGAGTGTAGAAATTGTCTTGCAAGCAGTCTCTGATGACTTTTCCCTCTCTGAGAGTCTGCAGCTATGGAGAAGCATTTTCCCTGCTGTGTGAGGGAGGCCTGGGATTGTGGAGAAGATGCTCCAGGGCCCCAGGCACTGCCAGCCATCCAGGAAGCAGATGCTGGGCCCTGGCCTCTGCCTTTGTATCCCAGGCTGGGCTTCCTTTCTGGGGATCACCAGGACTTCAACCGTGAAACACTTTTAAGACCCTGTGGGTTTCTCAGCTGTGACTGCCCCATCCACGGATCCGGATTGCACAGCACTTTGAGAAGAGGCCCAGAGCTGCCTGCCTGCCTGCCCTGGCCCAAAGCCTCAGACCCAGCAGGATCCACCGGCCCCACCAGGAGAGTGGGACACCTCTAAGAAACCAGGAAGACCGGTGCCCAGGCTGCCCCATTGGAGCAAGGGATCCCGAGATTGCCCATACTCTTTCCAACATCTTGCTGTACTGGTGCCAGGAGCCTCTGCCTGAGGTTTCCACTCCCATGCAGAGGCTTTACATTTTAAGGCTCTGGACTTCTGGCTGATGCCTTTGGCTGGAGAGCACCAGCGTCTCCGTGAACTTGCTGCAATGGATGATCCTCTGAGAAGAAACATGTTCAAATAGAAAATTCTCAGATTAGCAGTCGAGGGAGAAGTTGATGCCTTCTTGGATTTTCATGAAATTTTCTGTCCCTTGTATAATAAAATCATGGAAACAATCGTTTTCCACTAGTATGCTTGATTTGGAGATTGGGAAATGAAAGGTGGGTTGGCTGGATGCCAGCATGGGCCCTGTGCAGGTGTCTTTTCTTTGCGGGAAAAGGGATGGATGCTGGGGTCCCCTTTGCACAGGTCCACACAGGGTTCTCCCTTGCCTGTTCATCCTGCCCAGTATCATGTATGGTGAATGTTCATTACAAGAATTCTTCAGCTCGTTTCACTTCTGTCATTGTTCTGGGGCCAAACATTCACTGGACTTAATCCCAGAGTTTTCTGAACTTTTGGACCCCTTCCCTCCATTTCCTATAGTGAACTGCAGAAGTCTTACTTTTACACCTTTGACTCACCACAGGCAGACGTTTTACTTTCTCAGATTCAAAAGGAATATTTTCAGGAAAGGCAAAACATGCTAAGCAAAGTATGTTCCCTGAGAAACTGATGACCCAGATCAGATCAGTTGTAGACATTCGCATATGCCTTCCAGGAAGTCCTTCAATTTTCAGCTTTGGGTTTTTAAAACAATTTTATTTATTTATTTTTTAAGAGTTGAACACTACAAACACAACCAGGAAGAACCAGAAGTGAAGGACAGTCCCAAATTTAATACTTTATTTCATGCACAACTTTAACGGCATCAATTGCAAAGTACAATATTGAAATTTTGGTGAAATATGAAATTTTGCTGCAATTGAAATATCCCTTGAATTCACACACCGGCAGTTCTCTAAACCCAACTTTTGAACTGTCACTAATACAATTAGGAGTAGAGGTCTGCAGGTTTTTCCCCGTTCCTCTTCAACATTTTGAAAGAAGATTGAGAGGAGACAGCCATGCTTCTTTTAATATTTCATAGAATTCACTGATGAAACTGCTATGCCCAGAACTTTTACTTATTAGTGTTTCTTCCACCCGCCCTTCCCACCCCCTTCAGTGATAAACATGTAACCCAGGCGGGGCCTCAGACAAATGCTCTAAACCACTCACCTCTATCCCCAGCCTCACCTTGTGTGTTTGCTTCCTGATTTAATGGCAATCAAGTTGTAGATATGTTCAGGTGTTCTTGTTGATTCAGTGTTGGTAGCCCTCTTTACTGTTAGCATTCATTCAACTTGAAGGGATTTGGACATGCCAATGATTAAGACCCTTCTGGGTGTGTCTAGTAATCATTGGCATGTGGGATAGCAACTGAAGTGCAGACCCTCCCTAAAGTTGGGCAGCATCATCCAATAGGATGGTGGCTTGCTTGGAATAAATGTTGAAAGAGCAAGGAAGCAGCAGCAGATGCCAGTGCTTCTCTTCTTGATGGCTGCTGCCATCACTTGAGGATATCTGACTCTTGCTTCTTCACTCCTGCAAAGTGGACTCTGCCAGGGATTTCCCAGGGAGTTTTCAGAAGCCTGGGATAGTAATTAATTCATTACTTTTTTTATTTATTTATTCACTGTACCAGGGTGTAATGGTCTTTTCCAATGGCCAACTTGATGAGATGAAGAGATGCAGAGGATCAAGGGGCTCATGGGTGTGTCAGTGAGGGTGTGTCTGGACATGATTGGATTGTGGGATAGCCAATGGAAACAAAGACCCTCCCTAAGCATGGGCAGCACCATCCAATAAGATGATGGCTTGGATAGAATAAAAGTTGGAAGAACAAGCAAAGCAGCAGCAGATGCAAGCGGATTCCTCTTGAACAGTTCCTTCCTGATTGCTGCTGTGATTGAATGTTGGACTCTTGCTTCTTCTGTCTTCCAAAGCAGGCTGTGCCAGCGATTCTCCAGAAGCCTTTGGCCTACTACTAGAGGAGCACCCTGATCCAGTAAGATGGTGCCTTGGATTTTTTCCTAGACTTTCCTGAAGTTTTTTTTTTTTTTCCTCTTCTAAGCCTTGTCTTTGTCCCGTCACAATAGACTGAAGTCCATTAAAGCAAGAACCCATTCCCTTCCCTGTCTTTAAATATAGGGAAAAATTGACTGCCAGACTTTTTCAAAGTAAGGAGAAATCATTCTGTATAAATTATTTTTATCATACAATTTTTAATAATATAATATAAAATTATTTTATAGCACTTTATGTCATCATATTTTGGTATTGTTAAATGATAAATATTTTATTTTTCATAACAATATGATTGTATATTTATATATAATAATTAATATAAAATTTATATTTTAATGTATAATATTCTGATGGTATTTTACTGGTATAAGTTTTAAAACCTAAATTAATAAAAATTAAATATAAAATATTACTTTAATATATTGTTATATCATTGATCTATGAAACTGACATAAACATTTTTATGTTTTCACACAACCTGCTGTGAACATCAGTGTCTGAACATGGGATAGTCGTAGGAAAGGTCCTGCAAGATTATTTCTCTAATAGGACAGCATTTCTTCATTGTTGCCTGTATTAATTATCTAAAAGAGAATTTGAACCATTGCTTTTATTTTTTAAATTATTTTTAGTTGTAACTGGACACAATATCTTTAATTAATTAATTTATTCATTTTTATGTGTTGCTCAGTATTGAACCCAGGGCCTCGCATGTGGTAGATAAGTTCTCTACCACTGAGCTACAACCTCAGCCCCTGAACCATGGCTTTTTTTTTTTTTTTTTTTTAAACACTTAACACTTAGTAGAATCAATGAATCTGTTGCCATAATTCCCTTACTCTATTTTCTCTAATTAATATCAGCACTCTTGCCCTTTAAGAATAACTCCCATTGCATTTTTAATATTTTTTGTTTAAATTAGTTATACATGACAGTAGAATGTACTTATGCACTTTGATATATCATACATAGATGACATATAATTTCTCATCTTTCTGAGTGTATAGGTTGCGGAATCATGTTGGTTATATATATACATACAGTAATAATGTCTGTTTCATTCTTTTATATTTCCTATCTTCACATCCCCTCCCCTTTCCTTCCATCACTTTCCACTACCTAATCTAAGGTAATGCTATTCTTTCCTAGAGCTTTGGCCTATTGTGAACCAGCATCTGCATATTAGAGAAAAAATTTGGCCTTTGGTTTTGTGGGATTGGCTTATTTCATTTAGCATGATATTCTCCAACTCCAACCAATTACTGGCAAATGCCATAATTTCACTCCTTTTTAAACCTCAATAATATTGCATTGAGTATAGATACCACATTTTCTATATCTATTCACCTATTGAGGGACACCTATATTGGTTCCATAGTCTAGCTATTGTGAATTGAGCTGCCATAAACATTGATGTGGCTGTGTCACTATAGTATGTTGATTTTAAATCCTTTGGGTATAAACCAAGGAGTGGGAGAGCTGGGTCAAATGGTGGTTCCATTCCCAATTATCCTAGGAATCTCCATACTGCTTTCCATAGTGATTGCACCAATTTGCCATCCTTCCAGCAATGTATGAGTGTATCTTTCCCCCCACATCCTCACCAACATTTATTGTTGCCTGTATTTTTGATGATTGCCATTCTGACAGGAGTAAGATGAAACCATAGAGTAGTTTTGATTTGCATTTCTCTAATTGCTAGAGATGTTGAACACTTTTTTATAAATTTGGTGATCAATTATATTTCTTCTGTGAAGTGTCTGTTCAGCTCCTTAGCCCATTTATTGATTGGGTTATTTTTTTTGGTAGTAAGTTTTTTCAGTTCTTTTATATCCTAGAGGTTAATGATTTATCGGAGGTGCATGTGGTAAAGATTTTCTCCTAATCTGTAGGCTCTCTCCTTACATTATTAATTGTCTCTTTGCTGAGAAGAAGTTTTTAATTTGAATTCATCCCATTTATTGATTCTTGATTTTACTTCTTGCACATAGGAGTCTTATTAAGGAAGTCAGATTGTAGGCTGACATGGTGAAGATTTGGGTCTATTTTTTCTTCTATTAGGTACAGGGTCTCTGCACTAGTGCCTAAGTCTTTGATCCACTTTGAGTTGATTTTGTGCAGGGTGAGAGAGGTTTAATTTCATTTTGCTACATATGAATTTCCGGTTTTATCACTGGACTAACTGTCCAGTCCAGGGAGGGAGAGTGTATGGGTAGTGATAGCTGGGGTGGGAGGGAGGGAGAGAGGAGTTGGGTAGAAAAAGGGGCCAGGGAAGAGCTATTCCATGGCTTCACTTCTTAGCCTGTGCACAGCATCCTAGTGGCTGTACCTGCTGGAGCCCTCCTGCTCCCCCTCATCCTGTAGTTGTTCATCAAGGGAGTGGCCGTGTGTGTGTCCTTGACTGTGTGGAGGTGTCTTATACCACTGCAATTAGGCACTTTGTGTGCTTTCTCCACTGCCCTTGGCACTGATGTTGTTTCATGAGTCCTTCCTGACCCACCTCTGAGAATGCAACTCAGATATCTCTATACCCTGGAACTTGGTGGCCATTCTCCCTCCTGGGTGCATTGCATTGAAAGCCTACTGTGTGCTAGGTGGCAGTTATTTGGGTGTAGAGATGAGTAAGTGTGTCATGCACTTGTGTTGATCAGAAACCTGCAATCAGAATAACACCGGGAGACACCCAGGAACACTGTGAAAAGAGGGATCAGTCCTGAGTGGTGTAACAGACTGGAAGAGACTGGGAGTTTGGTGAAGCCCATGCTGTAGAGTAGAACATTCCACTCTCTGTGTCCTGTGTGCTTTTAGAGAGGTACAATTTTACAGAAAGGCCCAGAAACCTGAAAGTAGAATGTTAACAGAATGATGAAGAAATGGATCTAGTTCAAGCAAAAGATGGCATGACATTGACCCCAAGGGGGGTCAAGATTAGAAAGACCCAGAATGTCAAGTGTGGAATGTAGTTTTTCAAGTAGTGGAAACCTTGGAGCCATGGTCAAATTTTTGTAAAAATGTGATTTATTGAGGGTAATTACAAACAGTAAAATTCACACTTTTTAGTCTCTAGTTATCAATTTTGACAAATGACATTGTGTACTCTCCACCAAGATCAAGGTTAACCAGTTTCATTACCCCAGAAAATCCTTTCATCTCTTGTCAAGTTCTGTCCCTGAGTCCTTGTGGTGTTTCTCTTTCCAGAGTCATGCATAAATGGTGTTGTGGGCTTTCTAGTGTGGCTTCATTCACTGAGCACAACACATTTGATATTTATCTATGTAGTTGCTCATATCAGTAGTTTATTGTCTTTTGTTTCTGTGTAGTATTGTATTTCCCTACAGATTATTTATGCATTCACCAATTGAAGGATTTTTACTTTGCATCTAGTTTTTGGCAGTGTTTTTGTTGGTCTATTTTGTTTTATTTTTGTAACAATGATTGAACCCAGATGTGCTTAACCACTGAGCAACATTCCCAGACCCCCTCAGTCCCGCACCCCCCGCACCCTTATGTTTTCTTTTTGAAAAATTTTTAAAATTTTGAGAAAGGGTCTTACTAAGTTGCTTAAGACCTTGTTAAGTTACTAAGTTACTAAGTTTCTGATGCTTTGAGCTTGCCACCCTCTTGCCTTTGCCTCCCAAGGCACTGAGAGTATATGCAGGGGCCACTGTGCCCAGCCAGTTTTGGGGAGTTACAAATAAAGCTGCTCCAATAACCATTGGTGCACAGACATGTGGACATAAGTTTTCATTTCTGTTGGATAAATTGTTAAGGGTGGCATTGCTGAGTCATAAGGTAAACATATGTGGGACTTTTAAGGAAACAACTGCACCATTTCTACTTTCTACCAGCAATGAATGAGAATTACAGTTGCTCCACAACCTCACTAGCTTTTGACACTGTCATTTGTTACTATTCTTTGTTTTCAAATTGTAGCCTAATAAATAAGTAATGGTACCTTACTAGGGCTCCAGTCTGTATTTTCCTAATAACTAATGATGTTCAGCATATTTTCATGTCTTCTTAGCCATGGGTATATTGTTGGTGAACTCTTTGCTCCAATCTTTTGCCCATTTAAAAACAAAGTGTTGTTTTCTTATTGGGTTTCAGGAGTTCTGTATACTGGATTCAGATCTACATTTTGCAAATCTTTTCTTGCAATTCATGCCTTATCATTTCATTTACTTCATAGCATCTTCCAAAGAGCAGGAGTCCTTAGTGTTGCTGTTTTTCCAGCACTGGGGATTGAGACAGGGTGCTGGACCACTGCACTTCTTCCCCAGCATTCGTTGTTGTTCACTCTTAATGGAACCTCATGTCCTGTGTGAGGGAAAGTTTCATTGCTTTCTTCCCCATCTGTGTGTCTTTATTGGTTTTCTTTGAGCTTTGACTAGGAATGATAGGAGTGGCCATCTCTGCCATGGGATCCCTTTAGTATGGCAATCACTTGACTAAAGGCTCTTTCAGGAAGACTGGTGGGCAGCATCAGTGGGGGAGGGGAAGCTGAAGACCCGGAGACAGCTGAACAACAGAGGGGCCTGTCTTCTCATCACCTCCCATCTGTTTAGTCACCAACCCACCAGTGCCATATGTGGTTCCCTCCCACCTGTGACTCCTGTGCTTGGACCTTATTTCTCAGCCCTGTGGTCTGCCTGTCTTCTCCTCTCTCCAGCTTCTAGTATCACCATTGAGTTTGCCTGGCAGATTTTACCCTTCCCCCATCCTGTGGTTCTCTTAGCCCCAGGTTAGGCCATTCGCCATTGCCCTTCCTCATCTGCTCAGAGTGAGGCCCTCCAAGTCCAGGGTCCCCAAGTCTCAAGGAACCTAAATGTGGTCTGCACTCTGGGATTCTTCAGACAGGGCTCCTTTCCATTGCCTGCAGCACCCATTCCAGGCACTGATCCCATGCTCCAACTTTTACTCCCACCATACTCCATTCCCTGACTGCAACTCCTACTAGAGTCACTTATTTGGTGGTTGGTGGCAAAGACTGTGGCAAAGACCCCATAAGTTCAAATCCCAGCTGTAGAACTGACCAGCAGGGAGACCTTGGGTGTGCTCCTTATCCCCTGGTCACTCAGTTTCCCTAGCTGTAAAAGAGAAAATTGTGGGTTAATTCATGTAAACCACATAGAACAGTGGCTGGTACCAAGAAGGGCCCTATGTGCTGCTGTTACTATTACTGCCATTCCTTCCCGTGGTCATCTACACATGTCTGTGCCTCTTCTTAAAAGCCATACAAATCCCCCCCTTAACATCCCAGGCCTCCACTCCACCTGTTGTACCTTCTGGGCCTTATTTCCTGAAAGACCTTGTTCACTAGCTCACCCTTCACTTCCTTGCCCAGATTCGCCCAGCCCTTGCTGTCAGGATGATGCTCTCATTAATGGCCAAAGCCAGAAGATATCTTCAGACTACTCTTTCAGGACTGGACACAACCTTTGAAACCAGAAGTAGCTGTCTCAGCACTTAACTCTCTGGGCTTCTCCTCTTCACGTACCTGGGTGCTGTGAGCTGGGTTGCCTACATGGTTCCCATGATATCCTCTCACTGCTCTACCCTGGCCACTCCCCATGTGCACAGGGCCTCGGGTTGCAGCTGCCCTCACCACTGAAAGTAGGCTGGCCATGCTGTTTGCAGGGTGCTTTCCATCCCCAGTGCAGTGACTGGGTTTTATTTTTTTGCTACTCGGTAATGAACCCTGGGGCACTTTACCACTGAGCTACATCCCCAGTCCCTGCTACTTTTTATTGTAAATCAGGGTCTCACTAATTTGCTGAGGCTGGTCTCAAACCTGCCTCAGTGTCCCAAGTCACTGGTGTTACAGGTGTGTGCCACCATGCCTGGTTGGACAGAAGCATTTTTGATGTCCTGAAATATTTCTGATGGGGGTGCATCTCAGTGGTAGAGTGTGTGCTTAGCATGTGCAAGGCCCTGAATTCTTCAATCCCCAGCACACAAAGAGAAGACATGTGAATCAATGAGTGAAGCCACAAACATAGAATCAACATTTGGGGATAGAAGGAAAGAGAGAAAGGAACAGAGAGAGGCCTGGTGCCCTGATCCCCCAGGATAAGGGGAAGAAGGAGAGGCAGCAGGAAGTTGGTCAGAAGATGGGGCAAGAAGAAGATGCCACTGGATTTTGGTCCTGTGGAGTGTGAGGGTGTTTGACACACACAATTGGAGCAGAAGCCCCAGGTGTGGAGCCAGTGGGAGAGGCTGGTCTGGGTGCCTCAGAGCTGTTGGATTCTAGTTGTGTGTGATAGGGTTCCATGTGGGGAGAGAAAGGTATTCAAATTTACTGCTCAGTTCTTAGAAATTTATTATCATTCCTTAAGCATTTTGTATACCTTATATACAGTCAATATTTCCTATGCATGATGTATATCTAATCAAACATTCTTTCTCTAAATTTAAAAATTCGGCAACTTTTTAATACTCTGACATTAATTTATTTCTTCTGGTACTAGGGATTGAACCCAGGTGTGCTTTACCACCAAAGCTGCATCCCTAATCCTTGCTATATATTTTTTTTTGAGATAGGGTGTCACTAAATTGTTGAGGGCCTTGCTAAGTTATTGAGACTGGCCTTGAACTTACTATCCTTCAGCCTCAGAATCCCAAGTCCCTGGGATTCTATGTGCACCACTGCACCTGGTGGTATATTCATTTCTTAAGTGCTGTGAACACCATAAAGAAGGCAGAACCTCATAGAGGACAATGATTCATATTGCTTTTTGGACATATTCCAGAGCTGTTCTGATGTGGAATCATCTTTCCTCAGTGGAGAAGAGTGTTGGATAGAGGTGCTGGATAGAGGTGGATAGAGGTGCTGCTGGGCCACTTGCCATTATAACAGAGCATTTGCTACCTAAAGCTCAGGAAGTTGGATTGAAACTCCACCTGGTCTGACAGGAGGAGGGGTGGAGGGTGATGGATGAACTCAGTGGAAAGAGAAAGTAGAGTAAGGGAGAGGAGAAAACAGTGTCCAGTGAAGGACATGACCTTTGAGCTTGACCTTTCCTGCTTTGTATAATGAAGGTCTTCAGCTCAGATTTTCCTGGAAAATCTGATTTTTGACTAGGGAAATATGTCTGGGCATCCCCTGCTGCCACTAGTCTCCCAGATAGTTAAATTCAATGAAGTAGATTTTTAGAAAAAATCGAGAGATAAAAGAGTAAAGTGGGAGCAGTTTGGTGACACCATCTTTGGATCAGTTGAGCAAAACAGCACTAGAAAGATCTGAAAAGGTATCTGGAAGGATTAGGTGAGAGGACAGGTGTGGCCAATGGAGACAGAGCAAGGATCCTGCAAAGGGAAGCACAAGGGGACGAGGAGCCCTGAGAAGTCAGGAGAGTGAGTGCTGGGTCAGCATTGTCTGGGGAGAGCTGCTCAAAAGTGGGTAGAGGGAGGTCACTCTTCCTTGGAGTCTGGGAAGGTAGCAGGCCCTGGTCACTCTTGGAGCCTTGCCATGAGCCTATGTTGAGCCCTGGCTTAACTGAGCATCTTAGCGAGGGTCACTGGGAGATGGCCTTGCCCAGTCCTGCTGATTCTGAGCTCCTCTTCCCTTCCTCATCTCCCTCCAGCATGATAACCCATATGATGAGGGCTGCAGAAGAAACTGTTTCAACATTCTCTGTGCACCCTTGGGACCCAAGTGAGTTGGTAAACCAAGGGCTCAAGTGGTGGACCCTGGGGCTGGTGGTGTGGGATGAAGCTGGGTCTATTTCCCTGGTCCCTGTCCCCAGCTCCCAGGCCTTAACACTTCCTGTTCCTTTGCTTTGGGATTTTCTCCAGAGCACTCTGGGAGTTTCTGGGAATTTCACTCTTCCTTGTTGTTTTAGATTCTTGCCCCGAGAAATATGGTAGAGGGGAATTGCAGCCTGGATAAGGGTCCTGGATGAGAGCCCTGGGCTCTGTGCTTTCCCAGCTGAGGGGTGACAGTGGTCAGGGAGACCAGGCCAAGGTGGGTAGTGACTCCTTGGATTTGGCCTGTTGCTTCCCAGGTACATGTCAGAGGCTGTGTGCCTTCAGGTGGAGCAGGACACAACCTGGGGGCCAACGTAACATCTTAAAGAACTCCTTGGGCCCAGGTCTGCAACTCAGGCCCTCCCAAGGTGTGGCAAGTTTGCACCCTTACAGAAGGTAAGGAGTATTGATTGAGCTTTGAAACATGGGAGTCTATGGTTGCACATGTGTTGGGGGAAGCCCCCGATGTCAGGCTGGCCCTGAAGCTGAAGTCCTTGGAGCCTAAGTAGTGGGATTATGGATGAGGAGGATGTAGGGTCCAGATCACAGGGCTTCAGAGCACACCCAGTTGTCCCTGGATAGACAAAGAGAAAAGACTACACTGCTAACTAGCTGGTTTCCCTGGGTCAGTCCCTTACCTTCCTCAGCCACTAATGAGGTCTGAGATTAGTCCAGTAGCTTCTAACATTTTAAAGTAAATACTTTTTTTTTTTAATTGGAAATTTTTACTCAGTCCCATATGAATCAGATGGAGTGGAGTATTAGGAGTGCAGTGGGGTGGGTAAACCCCAGTGCCCCCAAGGGCCCTTGCAATGACTTGTGGTGCCAGCCCTCTCCTTTTTCCTGCCTCCAGTTGATGAGGGACTTGACTGTGAGCAGTGGGGTTGAGGTTAGGGAGAGCCCCCATGTCCTGACTCTGTGTTTATCTTCCCATCGGGCCAGTGCTGCAACATCCCACTGGGTGATGCCAGGATGTGAGCTCTACATCAAGGTCTCTCAGGCCTGAGCCCTCACTGAATCCCCTGTTGGGGCTGCCACGACCCCCACAGTTATCTAATCATTATAAAATATATTTTTTGTTGGTTTTTATCACTTCTCTGTCTGTTTGTTCTACATTCGGAGAAGCAAGTTTCCTGTGGGTGTGGGGAGGCTATGAGGGGCTGGACAGAGCCCTCCTGGAAGGGAAGATCCTTGCTCTCTGGAGACCCAAGCTCAGGAACCAATACTGTCTGGCTTTTTGACCTTGGGAAGACACTTAGTATTTCTCTCATCCTTAAAATATGGTAACAGTAATAATCACAGTGATTGAACTGTCTGGCTTCCTGGTAAGGGCTGGAGATGAGAGGAGAGAAAACTGACCAACCTGGAATATATCAGTGCACCACAAACTATTCCACAAAATAGAAATGGAACTTATTTATTAGTAGTTCTAATTGTGTGTGTGTGTGTGTGTGTGTGTATTCTTTAGGAGTGTGTGTGTGTGTGTGTGTGTGTGTTTGTGTGTGTGTGTGTCTGTGTGTGTGTGTGTGTGTGTGTGTGTGTGAGAGAGAGAGAGAGAGAGAGAGAGAGAGAGAGAGAGAGAGAGAGAGAGAGAGATTGTGTGTGGAACTGGGGATCAAATCAAACCCAGGCCTTTATGCATGGTAGGCAATGGTAGGCAAGTACTTCACCACTGAGTTACATCCCCAGCCCTTTTTCACTTTCAGACATGCTCTCAACCTCCCCCATATACTCCCAAGTCACAGGAGTTACCTGCCATGACTATCTTAGGGTTTTCTATATGCAAGATCTTGCCACCTGCAAATTGATAGTTTTTCTTCTTTCTTTCTCACCTGGATATTAAATATTTTTCTTGCCTAATTTCTGTGGCTTTAACTTTTAATGAATATAATGAAAGATTTTTTCATAAATGTCCTTCATAAGGTTGAGGAAGTTACCTTTTATCTCTGTGTGTGTGTGTGTGTGTGTGTGTGTGTGTTTGTGTGTCTTTTTTAATTATGGAAAGAATTAGATTTTGTTAAATGCTTTTTCTGTACCAAATGATCATGTATGATATTTTTCCTCCACTATTAATGTGGTGTACTGCATAATTGACAACTTCTCCAAGTTTTAGTGTTTAATAATTAATAACTTGACAGATCAGGTCCAAGACACAAAGATACTATGTTCAAGAAACTGGGGGGAAATTACTCTATAAACTATCTACATAGTATGTGATAAGAATGGGCATTATAATATAAAACCTTTCAACACATAGTAGTTAACTGCAGGAAACCATTTTTAGCTTAGGAAAATGGTATTCCAAATTTCAGTGTAAACTACTAGCAAACTTCAACTCCTTTGTATGGCAACTATCTTATTTCTGTTTCCAAACTCTTCCACCCCAGCATGAGTTATAAGGTCTGGAGTGCTTTTTTCCCCAATCACAAGTGTGATTACCAATATTGTTGATTCTTACAATGATCTGATGAGACACAGTGTGACATGTATCTTGCATTCATTGCAAGAGCACCACCAAGGTGATCCTGCATCATGTTGGAGTCAGTCTTGGCCACCTCCCCAGTTCCCAGTTTGGTAATGATGTCTCAGACTATCACCTATATAACAATTTTTTTTGGGGGGGGGATGTACTAGGGATTTAACCAGGAGATGACTTATCACTGAGATTGGTCCCCAGTCCTATTCATTTTTTATTGAGTCCGGGTCTAATTAAGTTGCTGAGGACCTGACTAAGTTGCTGAGCCTGGCCTCCAAATTATGATCTTCCTGTCTCATCCTCCAGAGTTGCTGGAATTATAGACATGTGCCACCATGCCCAGCTATACTCTATTTCTTCCACCAGAAACACTTTGTTCTGAACCATAAAACCTACTACTCTGTTTATATCCTTTAAGGCTTTCCCTGGGAATCCAGTTTCCTCTATAAAATGTTTTCAGATGGGCAAAGGGTCCTCCCTTCCCTCCCGCTTCCCTGTGTGTGAGTCCATGTGTGGGCCTCAGGAGGAGCATTCTGGGTCATTCTGGCTGTCTGCAACTCTCATCTATATGCTGTTTGTCTTCTCTTCCACAAAAAGCCCAACATCCTTCAACAATCTCCTGACTTACTCTGAGAGTGTTTATTTATATGGTTGATTTATTATATGTAATATTATGTGGGTTTTAAATTTTGAATGTGTGACTGTTAGTCCACAGGTTATTGGGGTAGGGTCTTTTGTGTTTTTGCAGGTACAACTCTGACATGGGAACTTAAGTGAGTAGTACCTGAAAGGAAGATAAACTTGTGTGGGCATTTGAGCATACAATATACACAGTATTCCATATATTGGCTGCTTCTGCTCAGCATTGATATTTGGAGTGGATGGAGCAAAAAGCAGATAAGATTTGTTCTCCATTCAACAATGAATTACCTGAGTATTGATTAATGCTGATGGTTTTATAACAAGTTGTAGATATAAATTATAAATTAGTACTCTTTGTGGTTTGATGGGCAAATAATGTTTTATACTTTGAGGCCATAAACTCTACACTTTGCACTGAAAGTAAATAATACTGAGTGCTGAGCCATGCCCCTGTGTGGGATCTACAATAAAAATGGAAGGATTGAAAAAACATGATGCGGTGCTCTAAGAAAGCAATCATGCCAGGCCTCTAGCATATGTCTAGGAGGATCTCAAGTTCAACAACAACCTCAGCAATTTAGTGAGGCCCTAAACAACTCAGTGAAACCCTATCTATAAATAAAATATAAAAAAGAGCTGGGGATGTGGCTCAGTTGTTAATCACCTCTGGGTTCAATCCTCAGTACAAAAAAAAAAAAAAGGGATGCAACATAGATTTTAAGTTTTAATTTTGCTTTCTAATAAAGCACATTTTTCTGGGGTAGGAAGAGACATGTCTCTTAATGTACAGCAGCATATAAGTTCATTAAGATAAATTTCTCTTAAGACACACTCTCTTATAGATAGGCTATGATTTATGCTATGCTTTTCTCTCCAACTCCTCTTCCTGTTCTCTTTCTCTGAACTCCCCTCATGCCTGACAGCAGCAGCAAGTGCCACTCCAGGTCCTCTTCCTAGGTCCTCCAACTTTCTCCCTGTGGAAAATTTTTTAGGTGGCTTTTATTGAGTGGAGTTATTTAAAAATGTTAAGGTGGAGGATTAGGAAAAGGATATATTATGAAGAAAATGAGGACAGGTGCTAATAAAATGAGGCAGCGGTGAAGCATAAATGAATGCAAACTTCAGACAGAGAAGGAAATTCTTTGACTTTAAGGATCTGGGCTCTTGACACCACCCCACCCACTTCCCTGTCCTCCCATCCTGATGGGAACTGCAGGAGGAGCTGTGCCAGGAAGGCCAGTGAGCACCTTGGGGACTGATGGGAGCAGTTCTCTGCTCTGAACTGCCACGGGGTGTGGAACCTGATGGAGGTGACATGGTTAACTGGGTATCTTGGTGTTTCCATTTCTTCTGTAAAACAGGGAGATCATTTCTCCCTCATAGTTTGTTGGGAGGCTTGAAGAGTTACCAGGGATGTGAAGCACTTGGAACAGTGCCTGGCATGCAGTACACACAGGGAAGGAACCTGCCAAAGGAGACCTTTGTTTCCTAAGGGGCCAAGAAAAACACTGACAAGACAAGAATGGCATTCAGAATAACAAGCAGTCCCATCAGCAAGACAACTGTGTCTCAAGAGCGCTGACTCAGGAGCGATGGAGAAAAGCAAGAGTCTGAACTTTCTGAGACCTGTTTTATATGTCAGCTTTTTTATTGGTTTGAAGTTCTGCACAAACTAGGTCCTGAGAATTTTAAATGGGTTTTAACATAACTCCTTTAAAATACATTGTCACCCTATAATCCTTTTTTTTAAACTAAATATTCGGGCTTATGTTTGTCTATTTGTTCATTTGGCTGTTTCTTGCCTTTATTCCTTCATACCAATGAACAGAATTGTGCACTCCTGCTTAACTCTGACCAAACACATAAACTAGTTTATGTAGCTGGGGATCTTGTCACCGAATTGACAGAGTGGGTCTTAAGTTGCCAACAGAGAGATGGCAACATAACCCAAGTTTTCCCTTTGCCCAGCATTCACACAAAATTGCAATTTAGTCTTTGGGCTAACATTGATCAAGAATTAATTCTCTGTAGTTGTAGTGTGTGTGTGCGTGTGTGTGTGTGTGTGTGTGTGTGTGTGTGAAAACTCCCTCATCTTTGCCTATGACCTCAGCTAGTCATGGCTAGTCACAGTCATCAAACACCCAAAGACAGCTATTGAGTAAAATTTTATCTTCTCTAGAGGAGCCAAGCAAATTGGAAGACTTCAAATTTGAATTAATAAATGGTATAACAACTGGATAGATAACTTTTTCACACTTAAAATGTGGTTTATAAAGTTGATCTTCAGGTTGGTTGCTCCCTTCTTAGGCAGATAGGATAAGTAATTACTACTAAATAGTAGTCATTCACACTTCCCAGTATCAATGGATTTACTGAGAAAAATTCATGGAGTTGAAATTACAAGTTTTCCAGTCAACTCTGAGTGATTTGTGACAGCAGTTTGGCTCCTGGACTGGTTTCAACAGGAACAAATTGCTTTAGTCAGGAATATATCACCACAAGAAGGTAGGGAAAAATAGAATGTAGAAACTGATATAACATAAATAATTTACAGATAATTTAATCTTACTTCACTTGGCCATCCCTGGACAAGAACCAAGAATAATCCTACTATGGGATTTAAAAAGCAAAGGTAAAAGGCATAGTGACGGATTTTTACTGTAGCTTCTTAGAGGAACTCTATCAGTTATGTTCAAAACTTAAACTCATCAGTTTTATGGGGTATTTTGAATCTTGGACTGATTATTTAGTTAGAACAGTAGTCCTGTTTCCTAATATAGATGAGACTGTGTATTCAGACTTAAATGAGAGACCTAAATTTGAGTGCATTTACATAGAGGAGCTAGAGATACATTTAAATAAGCACGTTTCATTACACTTCCCTAAAAAGGAGAAATCTGGAGTCACATTGGATGATTAAATGACATAGGGTTTTTTTTGATAGTCATATAATATCCCCCAATTTTAATTCACTAGTCATGCTTTTGGATTATATCACTTACTTACCTGGAATTTGGGGATTTACTTTTGTTTTGCCAAGTATCAAGTTAAGGATAGAACTGTGGATCCCTCTACTGGTGTTTTCTTAAAATTACAGGTCTTCACTAATTAATTGTTCTTGGAATCCACATAGTGAGTTGCCACCAGAATTGGGGGGGTGGGGGAGGGATACTGGAAACTATACAGGGTAAATAGTAAGGGTAAATATTGTTTGGTAAAACTGTTTCAGATGTAGCTATGAATGCACAATCAAGATCATCTACTAGTTAGAAGCACTCAGTAAGTACTCAGGTAGAGCTACAGTCATCAGGATGGAGGGCTGTGTACATGCAGAATTGGATCCTGCCTTATTTAAAATGCTGATAATTTTTACTATTAACTTCAATTAAAAATACTGTATTTAAAGAATACATTGAGAATTATGTTCTTTCATGCTTTTTTAAAAAAAGACTTTTTTAAAAAACTTTTTTAGTTGTCAATGGATGTTTATTTTATTCATTTATACGTGGTGCTAAGGATCAAACCCAGTGCCTCCCACGTGCTATGCAAGCACTCTACCACTGAGCTACAAGTGCTTTGCTTGCCTCCTCTAGTCCTGTATCCAAACAGCATGTTTTTCAGAAAGAATGAGGGCACAGAGAATGCACGGGAGCACACATGGGGATGAGAAGGAGATGAGTGTCTTCTCCCTTATCTAGGAAGCAGGAGGTGAAGTGATTAGAGCCAGGGGCCAAGCCTGGGCCAGGGGAGAGTTAGTGTGGCTACTGAAGGGGCTGGGAGAGAAAGAAAGAACCACCTTCTTGGTTTCTATGAAAATTCTAATAAAATTGAAGAAAACCAAAGATTGTTGTTATTTTATCTAAACATAAGCATCTTCACTCTTGCTCGCATTATTTGGCAGACAGTGCCTGTAATTTAGGCAAACTCTGTTCTGTCTATAAACTTCTTTACAAAGAAAATGAAAAGATCTTACCTGCTAACAATCCTGTCTACCATGTATATAACACTGCTGGAAAGCGCATGTTTTGCTTGCTGTGATATTGAAGGTTTTCATAATGAAAGCTTTGGTCATTTTTCAATTTTCTCACAATGTGAAGAAATATTGAATTAAAATTTTGACTTTACAGAAATGTGCATCTCCTTAGATGTGCATCTGTAAGAGGGCCATCATTGTTTCTGGTCAAATATCAAGAGGAACAACAAACACCTGGGCTTTCCAAACAAACCTGTAGGTACTAGGTGAATGGGCACTGCTTGGGGGTTGGAAATTTCAAACATCTGAAGGCAAAAATGTCTGCTCTTCCAACTACTCCATGCTCAAACACTTTCTGAGAAGATATTTAGCTTGATGTCATCACATTAAACTGGTTTGGGAAGAACAGAGGTATAAGTCAAAGCAAATTTTATATTGGGCTGTCTTTAGCTTTACCACTACATGAAAGGAAAGAAGGGTATCCTAAAGGTTGAAGGGAGTTTTGAAAAATAATATCGGAAAAGAAAACAGGAAGCATATAAAATATATGATTGGGTCATGAGGGACAGAAAGAAGCACGTTATTTTTAATGAACACAGGTAACTCTTCAACTGGTCCAATTGTATTTATGTTCTCTTTTTCTTTTCTGTTTTTAATGGTGCTAGGGATTAAACCCAGGGCCTTGTGCATGCGAGGCAAGCACTCTACCAACTGAGCTATATCCCCACCTGCTGTGTTCCCCTTTTTTAAATGCCTTCATCTTCAGAATATATTATTATGATCAGTAACATTTAAATATCCTATTGCATACACAGAGTTAAAATTAATTACTGTATCAGAGAATAGAAATATCCTAAGAATGCTATATTATTCTCACACACATTGATTGCTACTATGAATTACTACTAATTGCCACTGTTTATCTTGTTGTTCTTTTGCTTAAATAGTAACATTTTGCAACAGAAAAGCAAATAATATAGAGTAATAAATAATTTCAAATAAACCTCTATTTTTATCTTTTTATATTAAAGTAATAATGTTTGTATTATGTTATCTTATTTTTGTCTGGTATGACTGTGGCCTGGGTTGATTTTCTAAGAAACTGGTCACCCTAACTAACTTTCTAACACTGGCCAAGCTTGAGCATGTTAGGGAACTCATAGGAAGCAGTCAGTTAAAACAATTGAAACTTTTTGATAAGTTTGAGTTTTCCAGGCAAATCAAGCAGGAAAAGTCATTTTGTTCAGTAAAGGGGCTTAGCATTTTCAAATACACAAATGAAAGAGAGTGCCTGGCAAACTGTATTATGGCTCTTTGAATTAATTGTCAGTCATTCTGTTTTATATATAACAGTTCAGGTAGAAAGGCCATGAATTTGGACTGGTTCACTTTCTATCATATATCTATTTATCTACAATCTACCTATAACATGTTTTCAAAATATGTGTGTAAACTTCTTATGTTGGGCCTTTAAAAAGAATGGTAAAACTTTCTTCAAAGAACCATGTAAAAAGTGTGCATTATAAAGTTATTGGATTAGTACAGAGTTCAATTCAAAATAAATACACAGTGCACAATGCGTTTCTTAAAAATATATATACTCAGATTCACACATTCAAGAGGTCTATGTAAGTAAGATCTCTCCACATAGTGATGTGTGTGTACATACAAACATATTTTGTCAAAGGTTACATATAAATAAGACTTGGGCCCTGATGGTACAACCATTTATTCAAGGAATGAGTTGGAGAAAGAGGAATGAGTCCAAGCCTGGATGCCCTCTTGTTACCCCTCCGACAACCCCTCTACTTGGAGAGGAAGGAAGGAAGGAAATAGAAAAAAGCTGATATGACATTGAAGGGATTGTTGAAAGCAAATTTGATGAAGGCTCAGAAGAAAAGAGGAGAACTGCAGAGAAGGAGTGGTCGTAGAGAATACTTAAGGAATTATGAGAAAATCTGGGCAATAGACACCTCTGAGGAGGTCTCAGATGCAAATGAGGAACATGTTATTGGAAACATGGACAGGTGATGCTTGTTATAGAGTGGCAATATTATAAATCATGTTTGTATCTTAGTGTTTGGTGGAAGGTAGAACTGAGAGCCATAAAGTTAGATATTTGGTTGAGAAAATTGCTAAGCAAAGTGTTGAAGGAATGGTCTGGCTCCTTTTATTGGCTAATAGTAAAATGCCATGAGAGAAATACTTTAGGGCAGAATTGTTAAACAAAAAGAAAGCAGAACTTAGAGAAATGGAAATTCACAGCCTCTCCACAAGGTGGAAAATGGAACCTTAAGGGTGTGGCCAAGTGACCATTTGATAGCGAGCTTTGTTTGATGTGAATCACAGATTGACTCAGTTATCCTAGGTGGGAAACTGCTGCTTGAACTGAAGGGGAAGGAGAGGGGAAGGAATGAAGGTAGTCAGTGGTCAGCTTTGGATTTTACAGGAATGAACCTTAGAGTTATTTTATTAAGAATGTACACTGTTATTCAGGACAAAGGAAAAATGATCTTCAAGGCAATTCAAAGACCCTCAGGGCTGCCTCCACAGTCTCAAATAGAGGGATCACTGCCTTGCTTTCAATAGGCAATTTGAATTCTGTCCAAAGCTGTGGGCTACTATTCTGAGCTTAAGAGGCAAAACCTCATACACAGGACATTTTTACCATTTTTTCCCCTTTAGTAAAATCAGTCTCTTAAGGTGTGGTCCTGTAGTTTCTGTTTCCTTTGGAGACCAATTTTCATTACTCCTGTTGGTAATCAGGCCAGGTTGGATGTGAGACATCTCCTTTATCCAAATGTGACAATTACATAATTTCCTGGGCCTGGCAGCAGAAGAAAATGAGGCACTTGTTGAGTATCCAGCTCCCAGAGCCTCTAGTGTCCAGCAGTTTCCAACCCTGCTTTTGGAGGAAACATAACTCAGATGCCCAGGTCAGAGAAAAGTCATGTTTTTTCTTTAGAAACATCTCCCTATGAGCTTCTGATGGGCAGCAAAACTGTCTCTCACCACATGGTTTCTGCCAAATCTATTGCTGGCATCATTTGGCCGAATGAACAAGGGTCTTTGTTTTTGCCTTATGCCAAGACCCTGGAGAGTTCAGACTTAGAGACATGACTGACCTCTCCTGTCACTATAAATGTCCAAATGTGATAACCCAATGGAAAAAAATGACCCTTGTGGCACATATTTCTCTACTCTGTGAGACAAAGGAATCTTTGGAGGGTAAGGAGGACAGCTAATGGTTGTTAGATGCTTAACGTTTGCAGAAGGGGTGAATTGAAAATGCCTCCCTTGTGCAGTCAAAGAAACTCAGTGGAGCACAGAAACAACAGTAGGTAGAATCCTTACAGGTTTATAAAGGCTTCATAAACAAACAAAGGGAACCCAGCCATTTCCTGAGGAACCACTCCAGGTAATGCTCCTCTCTCAATGGGTAGAGTTTGGTCAGAGAGGGGAGAGGAATGCTCAGGAGGAATGAATGTGGGAGAGTAGAGTTTGGCTCATTCTGAAGTGTGTCACTGGGGCTTTTTCAGAGCACCTTTTCATCCATTAGTCGCCACAGGATACCCCAAAATGGGATTGGGACAGGAGCTGGGGGAGAAACCTTTTAGTTTCACTGGGAAGTGACCCTAGCCAGAATCTCGCATTTGTCCCAACTGAAAGATACGGTTAATGACAGCCCCCAAGACAATGTGACCTGGGAGGAAAGAGGAAGGTGTTGTAGAGAGATTGCAATAAATTACTGAATGGATCTTAAAGCATCTTCAATCATCAACTGGCTCTCTGGATCTACCGGTGAAAAGCCACACTACAATTCTATACCCTTTGACCCCCTCCAGGGGTTTGAGTATACTTTTTTTTTTTTTAAAGAGAGAGTGAGAGAGGGAGGGGGAGAGAGAGAGAGAGAGAGAGAGAGAGAGAGAGAGAGAATCTTTAATATTTATTTTTTAGTTTTCGGCGGACACAACATCTTTGTTTGTATGTGGTGTTGAGGATCGAACCCGGGCAGCACGCATGCCAGGCGAGCGCGCTACCGCTTGAGCCACATCCCCAGCCCTTGAGTATACTTTTTATAGCATAAATATACCAGGCCAGTACATTAATCATATGTGGCTGTAGCTCTGATTCAAAATCATAAACAAACATCATGATATCTAAAAGCATAAGTAAGCATAAGTAGAAGGGGACCCTGGTTGGGTACAAGTGAAAAAGGATTACTAATGTCTAGACAAGCATTCTCTGAGAGGGTAGATTGTCCACGAAAAATGGGAACCCAAAGGAGAACAATTTGACATTGCCTAAGAACAGAAATATTTGTGTTTCTAAGCAAGGAGTGCTACAGGATCAAGATAGCAGAGGTGGAGTTTTCTCATGGGAGAAACACTTCTTTCATGACATGGAGTCTCAGGGTAAAATGGAGTCTGTTTTGTCACAGCCCATATAGCCTGGCCCATAACTTTGGAAGAAGGCAAAACATTCATCCCTTCCCAGTGACAATGGGTCTTGAAGAGAGGAGGTGGATATGTGACACCACTCTGAACTGCCACAGTCTGGCTGGGCACAATTCACAAGCCGCTTGTCAAGTAGGAAGGAACTTTATTTTTAGCACCCATGCCAAACCATGGGAGCTCTCCAGGAATTCCCCAGAGCCCAACCGCCACCTCCGGCACTTCCAGGGAGCACACTCAATGGGAACTCTTAGGTCATTTTCAATTTTCCCGCTCTTGAGGCAGATTGGCTGAGTCGCATGGGCGGAGCCAAAAGAGTCCCCCAATGAGCAGCTCCGTGGTCTGAAAGGGCGGGGAAACAGCCCAATGAAGATCACCTCAGAGGAGCCAATCAGCTAAGCGGGTGGAGCCTGGCCCCTCTATCTTGCCTCCTCAGAGTGGTTTGCTACTTGCTTCGCCACCTGTGGACCAGGTCCGCTCTCGCCTCAGCCCGCGCATGGAGGAGGCATAGTGGGCAGCGTGGATTCCGGTCCAGCTGGCAGGCGGCACCCAGACCAGGCAAGAAGGCCACCGCCGCTGGGGCTGCGGAGGGAGGTGGAGACCGGGCGGGCCACCGAGGGAAGGCGGGGACACGGAGGAGGTCGCGGGAGCCGCTGAGCAGCCGCCACCAGGGTGCACAGCCCTCAATACTTTCACCCTTGCCTATTGCTGATGAGTCCTATTTGTGAAGGAGAAAAACAAATAGTGAAGCTCTGAGTTAACAATAGGCCTCAGAGGAATAAGCCAGATATGAATCCTTTCCCAGTGACAGTGCAGTGATCCCCTGGGGGAAAAAATCAACTCTGGGCCTTCCCCCCTTGCCCAATAAAAATAAATTTCAAATTTTTTCAATCTCTTTTCTGAATGCCCAAAGTGACACATTCTGTTGAAAAGATAAGTCATTTGTCAGTGTAACATACAAAAATCCCACGCTCCTTCTGTAACTGAGGTTCCATTTTCTACTCAGAAATTGAGCTTCTCTGATGCCTGACTCTGCTACTGAATAAAAAGCATAGTTAATCCATGAAGTCTGTGCCTGCCCCAGTAATTTGTGCTTTAATTAAAGTGGCAAACCGTTTTGGTTATTTTTGCTTATACCAACCCTTTGTTCATCTCCACAAAATCCAAAGGCAGATGGGATTAGAGACACTGTATACTCATACCAGACATGCTACAAGTCTGGGTGCGATGATGAGAAATGGCTTTGCCAGAAGCCAACATGCCTGACGGGACAGGTGGTTAGGAGCCACATAGGTCATGAATCCTTTCACCTGAGTCTGGTAGAACTGCGGCTTGCAATAACTGCATTTAATTAGCTGACATGTGCCCATTATTGTCTTCCAGAAAGAAAGAAAGGTGCATCTCTGAAAAAAGTGGGGTGAGAAGGAGCTTATCCTGGTGATAATCCCTGCAGAGTGCCGATCTGGAACCAGAAAATCAGGATCAAGTCCTGTTCCTCCCAGTGTTGAAGATTAACACCCAAGAAACACTAAGGCAAGAGTAAAAAGTTTTATTTAAAGGATAGAATACCCCCCCCCCACACACACACACGGGGGGCGGAGATTGAGTTCTCTGGAGAGGAGGGGATCCAGAGCTGGTACTCAAGGGAGTGGGGATGTCTTGCACCTTTAATAGATTTCAGATTTTTCTTTCTCGTCAAATCCCTCTACTTCCACCTGCCTATGTGGCCAAAAGGTGGGAAGGGAGCCATCCAGCTTGTACACCCTAACTGTTTTACATATGTCAGGAAGGGAACAACTGAGCGGGTACTCATTAACAACTCCTTTCTGGGATGAACAGTACCCTGGATGTAGGTAACTTTGGCAACAGGTTGGAGGAGGGGGAAGTGCTCTGGAGATATTTGCATTTTATTTCCTTTTGAAAGAGTCTCCATTTTTCTGACCCAATCCTTCTTTATCTACACTGACTGTCCTTTTGCCCTGGTCTCAATGCCACCAGCCCTGATCTAACTTTCATCAATTTAATTTTCCTTGTCCAGGCATGGTGGTGGCACATCCCTCTAAAGCCACAGGCTTGGGAGGCTGAGGCAGGAGGATTGGAAGTTGAAAGCCAGCTTCAGCAATGTTTTGAGACCCTGTCTCAAAATATAAAGGGCTGGAGATGTAGCTCAGTGCCCCTGGGTCCAATTCCCATCCAGAAAAAGGGGGTCACTACATATGGGCTTTAGGCAACTGTGCAGTTGCTGCATCTCAGCACAGACTTCTCAGTCAGTTGGTGGTAGCAGTTCTAGAGTGAAATTGATGTCACCTGGATCACAGGTTTCTGTAATCATTGTGAGAAGGAAACCAGAAGTATATGGCCATTTTCAGCTCCAGTTGGGATGGGAAGATGATTTCTGTCCCTCACCAAGTTTTATGGTGGGAAGAATCTGCCAAACACAGAGTTTTAGGTGCTCCGTGGCCAATACAATGACACATGTCAGTATAAAAGAAACACAATTATTTTCTCACAGTATGCAGCTCATGGGGAGGCAGTTGAGGGACAGGACAGGGACTCAACAATATCCCAAGGAGTGTCTGGGTAGCATGACTTGTTGCCTCAAGGATGGCACTCTTGGTGGTACTCCCAAGTGGCACTCCAGTCAGCAGGTCTAGCCTCAAGACAGAAGGAAGGGGGGCAGATCTCTGCCAACTGCATCATCTTCCCTTTTATTGAAAATGCAAAAGCTTTTCCAGAAATCCTCAATAGACATTTGCACACATCCTTTTCACCAGAATTGTGAAATTCTGAAATTGTGACAGTTTTCCACCCCAGAAATGAGGGAAACTAAGATATTTAGTTGGTAGCTTGCTACCTCCTTTCCCAAACTGGAACTCTGTCTGAACAAAAAGGAAGAAGAGGAGATGGGATGAGCAATGAGTACTGCCTGCTTCAATTAGCACTGGGCCTGAAAAGGGGATAAGAATCAGCTGACTCATCTCCATGACATCTCCCCAGAGACTCTGTATTAGTCAGCTTCCTATTGCTCTAACAAAATAACCAGGCATGGGTATTCTGTAAAGAGATGAGGTTTATTTAGCTCAGAGTCCAACATTTGGCAGCCCCTGCAACTGAACTTTGATGAGGGTCATCACAACGTGGTGAATAGCAATATGGTGGGAGGACTGCGTAGTCAGAAACTGGGGAGGATGAGTCTTGTCCTTTTTAGAACAACCCCCTCTCACAGGAACTAATGGGGGCCCATGAGAAGTCCATTATTCCCTTCCAAGGGCCTCATCCCCAGTGGCACAATTACCTTCCACTAGGCCCCACCTCTTGCAGGTTCTACCCCCTCAACACTGCCACACTGAGAACCAAGCCTCCAGCCTATGAACCTTTGTGAGACAAACCACATCCCATCCTCACAGGCTGCAAAAAACCCACCATTGTAAGAGCAGGATGTCCCAGTCTACAAGTGAGTACGTGAGGGCAGGGGAGGGTTGAAATCAGAGGGCACAGGAAGCAGCCAGAGCCCCCATTCTGGAAACTGTGATGTTCCTTTGATACTTTTTTCCTTTCCTGCTGTTGTCACAGCACTCTGAGTGGCAACTCAGAAGAAGTCACTGGTGGCTTTATTTTGCTGGGAAAAGGAGGCCAAGCCATGGAGTTCTCCAATGACTTGAAGTCCCCAACCCAACATCCAGTTATGTTGGTTCATACCCAGTCTTCCTGCCATGTTCAACGTGGTGCTGCTTGCCGCAGTCTCTGGCTGGGCACAAATCACGAGTCTCCACACAGCTTGTAGATTCAAACAGCAATTCTTTATTCCCGAACTCACACGGGCCGTCTACAAACACGTTCTGGGGGAATCCACGTTCTCTGCCCAAATCCACTTCTCCCAAATCCACTACTCTGCCCAAATCCACTTCTCCCAAATCCACTACTCTGCCCAAATCCACTCCGCATGGGCTTCTGTCTCCCAAATATACTGTCTGACCCTAAGCACTCAAGAGGAACTCAGCAGCAGGATACGCCCTATTCTAAAGGGGGAACACCCTAATCTCCTATTATGCTAAACTGCCCTATTCTAAAGGGGGAACACCCTAAACACGGATCCTGCCCTGGTCCTTGAGCAAGGTCACCTTTCAGAAGTCCTTCCACTAGACAGCATGGGAGTAAGCTGGCAAGGAATTTGTCATACCTACTTGGCTGATGGCTCCCAGCAGCTGCTGTTGAATGTCAGTGGTGTGTTTTTTTGCCTTCCTGTGAGTCTCCATGCAAGCTGTCAAGTTGCTTACAAAGACATAGAAAGGAGATAATGCAGAAGCAGGGAAGTGGACAGGGTCAGGAGCGGGGAGAAGGATCTATAGTTAGAAGCACAGAGGTTTAGAGTACCTGATGCATTTAGGGAACTGTGGGAGGCTGGTAATGCTGGTGACATTTGGTGGAGTCTCTGTGATCTGTCTCTTGCCTGGATATTTAGATCAGTCCTTAAGGTCTGTGAATCTGACCTCAGGTGAGCCAGGCCTCATGGGAGCTCTGGGTTGCTCTAGACTACAACTGAGTCTGGCTCTGGTTTCATGTACAGGTGGCTTACCCTGAGTGGGGAGTGGGACTTTGCCCTGGTTACTGGTCTCCTCTTTCTGGTCACCTTCAGCAGCCTGGGGTGTCTGAACTTCTCTGACACTGGCATCTTACAATGAGGTGAGGCCTCAGACCCCTGAGAAAAGGAGGTGGCATCCCAAGGGCTGATGCCTACAGGAATAATTTCTGAAATGCTAACCCCACCTATGGTTCAGGGTCCATTCTCCTCATGTCATCATTACTTAGGTTGTGGCATTTTGTTTCCCAAGGTACTGAGGTGTGTAAATACAGAATCCTGGAGGGTTTCCAGTTGCTTTGGAAGGGAGGGACGGGCAGTCTGGACAGAGGAACCAGCAGGCTCTTCCAAGCCACATTAATCCTTCCACACTCACCTCTTCCCATTTCACACATGACTTCAAGCACTGATCACTATTCTAAAGGGGGAGCTTCATACAGAGCTCTTGTGGCTGGAAACCCCCTTCTTAGACTGCCAACCCATCAGAGTGGTCAGCTTGCTCAACAGGGGCCAGGATTTCCCTACCTACCTCTTCCCAATCCTTCTTGTTGCCCAGAAAAGCTATGGGGCTTTTCTGGCAGCCACATGATGGAAGGGCCTCCTGCCACTGCCCAAACCTCTTCCCATGCCAGGCTACTTTGAGCAGAATCCTGAGTCAGCATACACCATTTGGATGTATTGAAGGGCATTTCAGATACTCAGGTGCCCCCATTGCTTCTTCCATCACCACCCAGGACCTTCCACTGTGAATATTGTAATATTTGTGTGGAGGTGAACACCCCTCTTCCCTGTCCCCTCACCAATCCATCACTGGGCACCTAGCCAGGACCAGGAACCTCACAGCATAAGGAGTGGGTATGAGACTATCTTCCCACACTGCTTAAAAGTGGATCCCAGCCACTCTTGATCACTTACATTTCTTATCGCCTCTGTGTCTGCACTTGTCCTGAGAGGTTGGCCCTTTTACACAGGAACTGACATTCAAAGGGCATCAAATTTGTGCTGAGCCTGGTGGAGTCAGAGAGGGAAAGGTAGCACCTGTCTCATCCCCTAGCTTGTTGATACTAGATACCTAGACCCTTAGGCCAGCTCCCCTGTTCTGGGGATCCTTTCCTGTCCTCATCTGGGTGTCCATGTTGGAGGGTTTCCTGGGTGCTCTTCTCTCATATGCACACCTTGCACAGTTTTCCAAGTGCAGAAGAATGACTGGGGAAGGGTGTTTTTTATGTCCTTATCTTGTATCTGAGAAAATAGAGGCACAGAGTTACTGTATATCCTGCTCCAGGTGACATCAGGCAGGTCTAGTCTCACTAGACCTCACTCATGACCAGTGACCTGATGAGCCATGGCATCCTAACCGTGCTCTAACAGTGAAAATGCCAGGTTCTCCCTGAGATGGGAGCCCATATGTGGGGCCAAGAACAGGCAGCCTAGAGGGTTGGATTGGGCAAGGCCTGATCATTTGAGGGTGATGGGGGCCAGGCTAGATAGAACCTTGAGGTCTGCCTCCTCTCCCCATAGGAGTCTCACTACCACTGTAGGTGGGTGAACAACTGCGTGGGGCACGGTAACATCAGGCAGATCCTGCTGCTACTTGGGTCTCTTTGTCTGTACCTATGTGCCCTGCTGGTGACATGTGTCATCTTCCTTTTGCACACCAGAGATATGCCATCTTGGACAAGGCCATGGTGTGTCCATGCAGTCCCCAGGACCCGCATTGGAACCAGCAGCAGTTGTGTAGAGGGAGCAGCAGGAAGCCAAGGGGTGGGGTAACAGAGGGCTGGGCTGATGTGGGCGGGTCTAGAGAGAAAAGTCCCTTGGGAGGACTTGTCCAGGACGTGTGGAAGGTGAGTGGAGTCAGGGCGCTAGGTGGGGTAGGATATACTGTGGAGTTGAGAATCTAGGTGGCCATCACCAAACTTCTCCCCATACCATCTCTCCAGGAACCATATTATATGGTCTCTGTATTAGCCTGCTTTCTCTGGCTCTAAAAAATTACCCAATAATGGGTTCTTTATTAAGAGATGAGGTTTATTTAGCTCAGAGTCCAACATTTGGCAGCCCCTGTGACTAACCTTTGATGAGAGTGCTCACAAGATGGTGAATGGCATCATGGTAGGAGGACATGCAAGGTGTCGAGTCTTCATCGCCAGAAATTGGGGAGGATGAATCTTGTTCTTTTTAGAACAAGCCTCTCTCCAGGAACTAATGGGACCCATGAGAATTTCATTACTTCCTTCCAAGGGCCTCATCCCCAGTGGCACAATTACTTCTCTCTAGGCCCCACCTCTTGCAGGTGCTACCAGCTCAACACTGCCACACCCAGGATCAAGCCTCCAGCCTATGAACCTTTGACGGACAAAACACATCCCATCCTCACCAGCTCCAACAAAGCCACCATTGTAAGAGCAGGATGTCCCAGTATATAGGTGTGTATGTGAGAGCAGGGGAGGGTTGCTCTCAGAGGGCACTGGAAGCAGCCAGAGCCCCCATTCCGGAACCTCTCTGATGTAACACTTGTAGTCATGGTAATCTGGGAGCCAAGCCAGGAGAAGGAGCGGTTGGCTCTCCTTTGTTTGAGAGTAGGCTCAGCATGAGTATCTCAAATGCTTTCTGGTCCCCACCCGCACCCCCAGCCAGATCCTGGCTTTTCTTGAGCCTTTGGGCTTGTTTGACTATGGCAGCCCTGGTCTCTCTAAGCCTAGTGTTCTTCACATTTCCGTGAGTCTCCATGCCAGCGCAGAGGCAGGGAAGTGGAGGGAGGCTAGGAGGGAAGAAGGATATTTAGTGAGAAGCACAGAGATGTGGGGAGCCTATCGGGGAACTATGGGAGGCTGGTAATGCTGGTGACATTTGGTGGAGGGAATGGGGTCTGTCTCTAGCCTGGATATTCAGATCTGCCCTTAAGGAGTGTGAGTCTGATCTCAGGTGAGGTGGGCCTCACAGGGGCTTCTGGTTGCCCCAGACTAGAACTGAGTCTGGCCCAGATTTCAGATGCCAAGCACTTGCTCCAGATGGAGAGTGGGGCTTTCCCTTGGCCACGGGGCTTCTCTGCCCCCTCACTATGTACAGCCTCATTTCTATGAATACTTCAGACCCAGGCATCTTACACAGAGGTAAGGCCTCAGACCCGTGGGAGAGGAAGGTGGCACCCCAAAGGCTGGTGCCTACAGGGGTCATTTCTGAAGGGCTGAGCCCCTCTGTGGCCTCAGGATCCCTTCTTACCCTGTCATTACTTGGGCCCTGGCACTTCATTTCCTAAGCCACTGAATTGTGAAAAAACAGAATCCTGGAGGTTTCCCAGTTGCTTTAGAAGAGAGGCCTGGGAAGACTGGCACAAGAGGCCAACAGGCTCTTCAAAAACCATGCACTTCACTCTTCCTCCATCCCATTTCACACATGACTCCAAGCACTGATCACTGTTCCAAAGGGGGGAGCTCCAAGTAGAGCTCTTGTGGCTGGAAAGTCCTTCTCTCTTACTGCCTATTCATCTGAGTGGTAGTTTGCTCAACAGGGACAGGGATTCCCCTGCCCACCTCCTCCCCACCTTCTTGTTGCCCAGTGATACTATGGGTTGCCCTGAGCAGCAGAGTGATACAAGGGCCTCCTTCACTGCCCAAACCTCTTTCCCTGCCAGGCGCCTTTGAGCAGGACCCTGAGGCTCCCTACATGGCACAAGTGATTGGCAGGTTATACGAAATGCCGTGTTCTACCTGTTATTTTCACCGCCTGCCCCGAACCTTCCACTGCAAAAACTGTGACATCAGTGTGGAGGTGAGTGTTCTTCCTCCCTTTCACCTCACCAACCTATCTCCAGGCACCTGGCCAGGACCAGGAACCTCACATCATGAGTGGGCCAGGTAGGGGTATCAGACCATGTTCCCAGAGTGCTTCAAGTGGCTCTTAGCCACTGTTGGACACTTATATATGTTATCACCTCTGTGTCTGAACCTGTCCAGGGAGGCTTGCCTTGTTTGCACAGGTGTTGATATGCAAAGGGCATCACAACTGTGCTGAGCCTTGTGGAGTCAGGGGGAGGAAAATCAGTGATTGTGCCCTCCCCTGGGTTGTTGATAGTAGATCCCCAGCCCTTTAGGCTGACTGCTGCCTTGTCCTGGGGATCTTTGCCGGTCATGGTCTGGGTGTCCAAGTTGGAGGGTTTTCTAGATTCCGAGTGCCTTTCTCTGATGTGCATACCCTGCTCGGGTTCACAAGTGCAGATGGCTGGTTGGGCAAGGGTGTTTTTTTATCCTCATCCAGTGTCTGAGAAAAAGGAGGCCCAGACATGTTCTATCCTGCTTTAAGTGATACCAGGCAGGTCTTGTCTCTAAAGACTTCACTCAGGAAAGGTGAACTGATGAGCTATGGGGCTAACTGTGCTCTAACCATGGAAATGCCAGGTTCTCCCTGAGATTGGAACCTGGATGTAGGGCCAAGAGCAGACGGTCTAGAGGGCTGAATTGGGGGATGCCTCAGGATTAGGGGGTGATGGAGGCCAATCCAGACAGATCCTCAGTCCTGCCTCCTCTCCCCTAGGAGTTCGACCATCATTGCAGGTGGGTGAATAACTGTGTGGGGCACCAAAACATCCGGCTCTACCTGCTACTCATCCTGTGTCTGTGCCTCTACCTGGGTGCCATGCTGACCACCTGCGTGGTTTTCATCATGCGCAGGAGGCACATGGCATTCCTCGACTATACCATGACGTATCTACACAGTCCCAAGGGCCCACCCTGAGAAGAGTTGGTGTGGTGGGGAGGGAGGGGCGAACAGCCAAGTAGGGACAGATGAGACCAAGGGAAGGGCTAGGGGGAGAAGTCACTTGGGAACTTGTGAAGGAGATGTGGAAGGCCAGTGTGGTCAGTGACATGGGCTGGGTAGGATGCCTGTGGAATTAAGAATCTAGGGGGACCACAGCATAGGGTAATAAAAGTTGAAATGGGACATGTGGGTGAACAGTGTGGTGGAGTGAGGTTTCACTTGGGTGTACTGGACTAAATGTCCAGTCCAGGGAGGGAGAGTGTGTGGGCGGTCCTAGCTGGGGTGGGAGGGAGGGAGGGGGGAGTTGGGTAGAAAAGCGGGGCCAGGGAAGAGCTATTTCATGGCTTCACTTCTTAGACTGTGCACAGCATCCTAGTTGCTATACCTGCTGGGGCCCTCCTGCTAACCCTCATCCTGCAGTTGTTCATCAAGGGAGTGGACGTGGGCGCTGCCAGGTGACCCTATGAGGACCAGGTAAGTGGTCTGAGTGCGCGTGTCCTTGACTGTGTGGAGGTGTCAGATACCTCTGCAATCAGGCACTTTGTGTGTTTTCTCCACTGCCCTTGGCCCTGATGTTGCTTCATGAGTCCTTCCAGACCCACCACTGAAGATGCAACTCAGATATCTCTATACCCTGGAGCTTGGTAGCCATTCTCCCTCCTGGGTGCATTGCATTGAAAGCCTACTGTGTGCTAGGTGGCAGTTATTTGAGGGATGGGTGTAGAGATGAGTAAGTATGTCATGCACTTGTGTTAATCAGCAACCTGCAATCAGAATAACACCGGGAGACACCCCAGGAACACTGTGAGAAGAGGGGTCAGTCCTGAGTGGTGTAAGAGACTGGAAGAGACTGGGAGTTTGGCGAAGCCCACGCTGTAGAATAGAACATGCCACTCTCTATGTCCTGTGTGCTTTTGGAGAGGAGACAGGAGGGCATTGACTGTGAGAGGTACAATTTTGCAGAAAGACCCAGAAACCTGAAAGTAGGGTGTTAACAGAATGGTGAAGAAACAGATCTAGTTCAAGCACAAGGTGGTATGACATTTACTCCAAGTCGGTCAAGATTAGAAAGACCAAGAACGTCAAGTGTGGAATATAGTTTTCAAGTAGTGGAAACCTGGGATCCATGGTAAAATTTTGTAAAAATATCAATTATTGAGGGTAATTACAAACAGTAAAATTCACCCTTATTAGTCTCTAGTTAGGGATTTTTACAAATGACATCCTGTACTCTCCACCAAGATCAAGGTTAACCAGTTTCATTACCCCAGAAAATCCTTTTATCTCTTGTTGTCACATTCTCTCCCTGAGTCCTTGTGGTGTTTCTCTTTCCAGAATCATGTATAAATGGTGTTGTGAGCTTTCTAGTGTGGCTTCATTCACTGAGCACAACACATTTGAGATTCATCTATGTAGTTGCTCATATCAATAGTTTATTTTCTTTTCTTTCTGTGCAGTATTGTACTTCCCTACAGTTTCTTCATATAATCACTAATTGAAGGATTTTTACTTTGCATCTAGTTTTTGGCAGTGTGTTTGTTGGTCTATTTTGTTTTGTTTTTGTACAAACGATTGAACCCAGATGTGCTTAACCACTGAGCAACATTCCCAGACCCGCCCACCCCCCCAACCCTGCACCCTTATGTTTTCTTTTTGAAAAAATTTTAAGATTTTGAGAAAGGGTCTTACTAAGTTGCTTAAGACCTTGTTAAGTTACTAAGTTACTAAGTTTCTGAGGCTTTGAACTTTCCACCCTCTTGCCTTTGCCTCCCAAGCCACTGAGACTTCAGGCATGGGCCACTGTGCCCAGCTAGTTTTGGGCAGTTACAAATAAAGCTGCTCCAATAACCATTGGTGCACAGACATGCGGACATAAGTTTACATTTCTGTTGGATAAATTGTTAAGGGTGGCATGCTGAGTCATAAGATCCTCCAAGTTCAGGGTCCCCAAGTCTCAAGGAACCTAAATGCAGTCTGAAGTCTGGGATTCTTCAGACAGGGCTCCTTTCCATTACCTGCATCACCTATTTCAGGAACTTATCCCATGCTCCAACTTTTACTCCCACCATACTCCATTCCATTACTACAACTCCTCCTGGAGTCACTTGTTTGGTGGTTGGGGGCAAAGACTCTGGCGATGACCACGTATGTTCAACTCCCAGCTGTAGAACTGACCAGCAGGGAGACCTTGGGTATGCTCCTTAGCCCCTAGTCACTCAATTTCCCTAGGTGTAAAACAGGGAATTGTGGGTTAATTCATGTAAACCACATAGAACAGTGGCTGGTACCAAGAAGGGCCCTATGTGCTGCTGTTACTATTACTACCATTCCTTCCTGTGGTCATCTGCACATGTTTGTGCCTCTTCTTAAAAGCCATACAAATCCCACTCTTAACATCCCAGGCCTCCACTCCACCTATTGCACCTTCTGGGCCTTATTTCCTGAAAGAGTTTACCTTGTTCACTAGCTCACCCTTCACTTCCTTGCCCAGGTCCGCCCAGCCCTTGCTGTCAGGATGATGCTCTCATTAATGGCCAAAGCCAGAAGACATCTTCAGACTACTCTTTCAGGACTGGACACAACCTTTGAAACCAGAAGTAGCTGTCTCAGCACTTAACTCTCTGGGCTTCTCCTCTTCACGTACCTGGGTGCTGTGAGCTGGGTTGCCTACATGGTTCCCATGATACCCTCTCTCTGCTCTACCCTGGCCACTCCCCATGTGCACAGGGCCTCGGGTTGCAGCTGCCCTCACCACTGAAAGTAGGCTGGCCATGCTGTTTGCAGGGTGCTTTCCATCCCCAGTGCAGTGACTGGGTTTTATTTTTTTGCTACTCGGTAATGAACCCTGGGGCACTTTACCACTGAGCTACATCCCCAGTCCCTGCTACTTTTTATTGTAAATCAGGGTCTCACTAATTTGCTGAGGCTGGTCTCAAACCTGCCTCAGTGTCCCAAGTCACTGGGATTACAGGTGTGTGCCACCATGCCTGGTTGGACAGAAGCATTTTTGATGCCCTGAGATATTTCTGATGGGGATGCATCTCAGTGGTAGAGTGTGTGCTTAGCATGTGCAAGGCCCTGAATTCTTCAATCCCCAGCACACAAAGAGAAGACATGTGAATCAATGAGTGAAGCCACAAACATAGAATCAACATTTGGGGATAGAAGGAAAGAGAGAAAGGAACAGAGAGAGGCCTGGTGCCCTGATCCCCCAGGATAAGGGGAAGAAGAAGAGGCAGCAGGAAGTTGGCCAGATGATGGGGCAAGAAGAAGATGCCACTGGATTTTGGTTCTGTGGAGTGTGAGGGTGTTGAGACACACAATTGGAGCAGGAGTCTCAGGAGTGGAGCCAGTGGGAGAGGCTGGTCTGGGTGCCTCAGAGCTGTTGGATTTCAGTTGTGTTTGATAGGGTTCCATGTTGGGAGAGGAAGGTATTCAAATTTACTGCTCAGTTCTTAGAAATTTATTAATTATCATTACTTAAGCATTTTGTATACCTTATGTACAATCAGTATTTCTTATGCATTTTATATATATATATATATATATATATATATATATATATAAAATCAAACATTCTTTCTCTAAATTTAAAAATTCTGCAACTTTTTAATACTCTAATATTAATTATTTTTTCTGGTACTAGGGATTGAACCAAGGGGTGCTTTACCACCAAAGCTGCATCCCTAATCCTTGCTATATTTTGTTTTGAGATAGGGTGTTACTAAATTGTTGAGGGGCCTCCTCAGGAGTGACATGATCTAAAATCTCTTTTTTTAAAAGAGCAAGGAGGAAAGCAGATTGGCATGATTGTGCATAAAAATTTAAAACAGCAAGGTACTGATTTGCATCAGAAATTATTAGTTTTCATAATAAATAAAAGTGAAACTTCATTTTACCATGCTGCTGTCACTATATAGCAGGCATTTCTATTTCTCTCTTTAAATTATCTGTGTGTGGGGGAAACTTCAATGCCATTTTATGAATTTTTAAAGATTAAAGAAAAATTGTTGAGGGCCTTGCTAAGCTTTTGAGGCTGGCCTTCAACTTGCGATCCTTCAGCCTCAGAATCCCAAGTCCCTGGGATTCTGTGTGCACCACTGCATCTGGTGGTATATTAATTTCTTAAGTGCTGTGAACACCATAGAGGAGAACCTCATAGAAGACAATGATTCCTATTGCTTTTTGGACATATTCCAGAGCTGTTCTGATGTGGAATCATCTTTTCTTCAGTGGAGAAGAGTGTTGGATAGAGGTGCTGGATAGAGGTGGATAGAGGTGCTGCTGGGCCACTTGGCTTTATAACAGAGTATTTGCTACCTAAAGCTCAGGAAGTTGGATTGAAACTCCACCTGGTCTGGAAGGAGGAGGGGTTGAGGTGATGGATGAACTCAAGGGAAAGAGAAAGTAGAATAAGGGAGAGGAGAAGACAGTCAGTGTCCAGGGAAAGACATGACCTTTGAGGTTGACCTTTCCTGCTTTGTTTACTGAAGGTCTTCAGCTCAGATTTTCCTGGAAAATCTGATTTTTGACTAGGGAAATATGTCTGGGCATCCCCTGCTGCCACTAGTCTCCCAGATAGTTAAATTCAATGAAGTAGATTTTTAGAAAAAATTGAGAGATAAAAGAGTAAAGTGGGAGCAGGGTGGTGACACCATCTTTGGATCAGTTGAGCAAAAGAGCACTAGAATGATCTTAAAAGGTACCTGGAAGGATTAGTTGAGAGGACAGGTGTGGCCAATGGAGACAGAGCAAGGATCCTGCAAAGGGAAACACAAGAGGATGAGGAGACCTGAGAAGGCAGGAGAGTGAGTGCTGGGTCAGCACTGTCTGGGGAGAACTGCTCACAAGTGGGTAGAGGGAGGTCACTCTTCCTTGGAGCCTGGGAAAGCAGGAGGCCCTGGTCACTCTTGGAGCCTTGCCATGAGCCCATGTTGAGCCCTGTCTTAACTTACCAACTTAGCAAGGGTCACTGGAAGATGATCTTGCCCAGTCCTGCTGATTCTGAGCTCCTCTTCCCTTATCTCCCTCCAGCATGATAACCCATATGATGCAGGCTGCAGAAGAAACTGTTTCATCATTCTCTGGGCACCCTTGGGACCAAGTGAGTTGGTAAACCAAGGGCTCAAGTGGTGGACCCTGGGGCTGGTGGTGTGGGATGAAGCTGGGTCTATTTCCCTGGTCCCTGTCCCCAGCTCCCAGGCCTTAACACTTCCTGTTCCTTTGCTTTGGGATTTTCTCTAGGGCACTCTGGGAGTTTCTGGAAATTTCCCTCTTCCTTGTTGTTTTAGGTTCTTGCCCCAAGAAATATGGTAAAGGGGAATTGCAGTCTGGATAAGGCTCCTGGATGAGATCCCTGAGTTCTGTGCCTTCCCAGCTGAGGGGTGAGAATGGTCAGGGAGACCAGGCCAAGGTGGGTAGTGTCTCCTTGCATTTGGCCTGTTGCTTCCCAGGTACATGTCAGAGGTTGTGTGCCTTCAGGTGGAGCAGGGCACAACCTGGGGGCCAACGTAACATCTTAATGACCTCTTTGTGCCCACGTGTGGAACTCAGGCCCTCCCAAGGTGGGACAAGTCTGCACCCTTACAGAAGGTAAGGAGTATCATCGGTTGAGCTTTGAAACATGAGAGTTTGTGCTTGAACATGTGTTGGAGGAAGCCCCCGATGTCGGGCTGACTGTGAAGCTAAAGCCCTTGGAGCCTAAGGAGTGGGATTATGGAACTGGAGGATATAGGTTCCAGGTCACAGGGCTTCAGAGCACACCCAGTTTTTCCTGGATAGACAAAGGAAAAATGCTGAACTGCTAACTATCTAGTTTGCCTGGGACAGTTCCTTACATTCCTCAGCCATTAATGAGGTCTGAGATTAGTCCAGAAGCTTCTAATGTTTTAAAGTAAAATTTCTTTTTTAATTGGAAATTTTTACTCAATCCCATATGAATCAGATGGAGTGGAGTATTAGGAGTGCAGTGGGGTGGGTAACCCCCAGTGCCCCCCAAGGGCCCTTGCAATGACTTGTGGTGCCAGTCCTCTTTTTTTTTCCTGCCTCCAGGAGATGAGGGACTTGACTGTGAGCAGTGGGGTTGAGGTTAGGGAGAGCCCCCATGTCCTGACTCTGTGTTTATCTTCACATCAGGCCCGTGCTGAAACATCCCACCCTGTGATGCCAGGTTTTGAGCCCTACATCAAGGTCTCTCAGGCCTCAGCCCTCACTGAATCCCCTGTTGGGCCTGCCATGACCCCCACAGGTATCTATTCCTGATAAAATATATTTTTTGTTGGTTTTTATCACTTCTCTGTCTGTTTGTTCTATGTTTTGAGAAGCAAGTTTCCTGTGTGTGGGGGGAGGCTATGAGGGTCTGGTCAGAGCCCTCCTGGAAGGGAAGATCCTTGCTCTCTGGAGACCCAAGCTCAGGAACCAACACTGTTTGACTTTTTGACCTCGGGAAGTCACTTAGAATTTGTCTCATCCTTCAAATATGGCAACTGTAATAATCACAGTGACTGAACTGTCAGGCTTCCTGGCAAGGGCAGGAGATGAGAGGAGAGAAAATTGACCAACCTGGAAAATACCCAATGCACCTCAAACTACTCCAAAATATAGAAATGAAACTTATTTATTAGTAGTTCTAATTGTGTGTGCACATGTGTGTATTATTTAGGTGTGTGTGTGTGTGTGTGTGTGTGTGTGTGTGTGTGTGTGTGTGAGAGAGAGAGAGAGAGAGAGAGAGAGAGAGATTTTGTGTGGTACTGGGGTTTAAATCAAACCCCGGGGCTTTATGCATGGTAGGCAAGCGCTTCATCCCTGAGTTTCATCCCCAGCCCATTTTTATTTTCAGACATTCTCTCACTAAATTGGCCAGGCTGTCCTCCAACTTGGGGTCCCCTTTCTCAGCCTCCCTGATAGCCTCCCAAGTTACAGGAGTTAACTGCCATGACTATCTTAGGGTTTTCTATATGCAAGATCTTGCCACCTGCAAATAGTTTTTCCTTCTTTTTTTCTCAGATGGACATTAAATATATTTTTGCTTAATTTCTGTGGCTATAGTTTTTAATAAATATAAGATTTTTCATAAATGTCCTTCATAAGGTTGAGGAAGTTACCTTTTATCTGTGTGTGTGTGTGTGTGTCTTTTTTAATTCTGAAAATGTATTAGATTTTGTCAAATGCTTTTTCTGCACCAAATGATCATGTATGATATTTTTCCTCCACTATTAATGTGGTGTACTACAAATTGACATTTTCTCCAAGTTTTAGTGTTTAATAAGTAATAGCTTGACTGACCAGGTCCCAGACACAAAGATACTATCTTTAAGAAACTGGGGGGGGGGGATTACTCTTTAAAGTAACTACATAGTATATGATAAGAATGGGCATTATAATATAGTTAACATAGTAGTTAACTGCAGAGACTATTTTTAGCTTGGGAAAATGGTGTTCCAAATTTCAGTGTAAATTGCTAGCAAACTTCAATTCCTTTGTGTGGCAACTATCTTATTTCTGCTTTCAAACTCTTTTACCCCAGTCTGAGTTATAAGGTCTGGAGTGCTTTTTTCCCCAATCACAAGTGTGATTACCATTATTTTCCATTCTTACAATGATCTGATGAAACTTGGTCCGAGATGTATCTTGCATTCATTGCAAGAGCACCACCAAGGTGATCCTGCATGATGTTTCAGTCATCTTGGCCATTTCCCCAGTTCCCAGTTTGGTGATGATGTCTCAGACTATCACCTATACAGCATTTTTTTGGGGGGGATGTACTAGAGATTTACCAGGAGATGATTTATCCTGAGATTTGTCCCCAGTCCTATTTATTTTTTATTGAGTCAGAGTCTCATTAAGTTGTTGAGAACCTGACTAAGTTGGTGAGCCTGGCCTCAAAATTATGATCTTCCTGTCTCAGCCTCCAGAGTTGATGGAATTATAGACATGTGCCACCATGCCCAGCTATACTCTATACTTATAAATGCTGAATCATTTTTGCATTTCTGGGATTAATCCCAGAGTCAATGATACATAATATATTTAATATGCTGCTGAATTTAGGTTGTTAATTTTAAAAAAATATTTATTCTATAGTTGTAGTTGCACAACTACCTTTATTTTATCAATTTATTTTTATGTGGTGCTGAGGATCAAACCCAGGGCCTCACACATGCTAGGCAAGCACTCTACAGCTGAGTCACAATCCCAGCCCCAGTTGTTAGCCAAATCTGTTGGGGATAAATTGAGGGTATTGTTTTTAAAATCCCAGCGGGGCCGTCTCTTGGGGTTCGGTTACCCTTCTGCCTTGAAAACTCACAGGCGGTGAAAACACAACCTGTGACAGAAAAACCGAGGCCCAGCCCTCTCAGTGAACACCTCCTGGAAGAAAAGTAGCCCTGGGAAAATAGCAGTGCTAGGAACAAGAAAGCACCTGCACAGGGAACCACCAGGTCTCAAGAGGGAGACATGGTTTAGGGGGCGCTTAGAGCTGAGCGAAGCCCCAACCTGGAAATCCGCTGGGTGCTTCTGCCCCAAGGGCTGGTGAGAAACACCTCTCCCTGTAGGGCTAGGAGTAGTGTGGGCACCTGCTGTGTGTGGAGACCCAGCTCTATTTCCCTGCTGTTTTGCTACTGTGACTAAGAAAAGTCAACCAGCAAAATTATAGAGAAGGAAGAGTTTATTTAAGGCCTCACAGTTTCAGAGATCTTGGTCCATGGAAGGCTGGCCTCATTGGTCAGTTTCAGAGGTCTTGGTCCATTGGAAGGCAGAACTTCCCAGTAGCAGACAGAAGCAGCTCACCTTGTAGTCTGGTGTGTTGGGGGGAACTCCACCCTCCAGATAGGGATATGTAACCCACAGAAACGCCCCCAGGGAATGGCTTCCTCAGGTCACATCCCACTGGCCTCCAGTTACCACCCAGGCAATCCCTTCAGGGATCCATTCACCCATTAAATCCAGGCTAATTAAGCTCAATTCTTTCTCCTCCAAACCTTGCATTGTCTCACACCTGAGCTTTTGAGGCACACCACACCTAAACCATAACACTGGCTCCTGGAGGAACAAGTCAGGAGGAGAAAGCTCTGGGGCACACTGAGGGAATACCTAGGAAAAGCATAATATTTATGTAAGTACAAACAAGTAATAAAATTATTAAAAGCCAACACAAAAACACTACAAAAAGCACAGCAAAATTACCAAAAGAAAAATTTCTTTAAAATGAACAAAACAGAGAGAGCCCTACAAGGAAACTGCAAACCATGGTTTGTTGCACGGTGTGATCTTGGACCATGATATCCCCGTGGGATGTAACTGAGATCTTTTCTGCCTAAACCTATATTTCCTAAGATTAAAAAGACACCGGTATTGGCAACACTTACAAGTCCCAATAGCCAGTGTTCCCTGAGTTCTATGTGAGTAAAAAAATCACAGATGGATATGGAGATAAGGGAACTGGCGCCACCCAGAAATGGCTTTGGTGGCTACATTCCGTTTCCCTGGGAGGTCCAAACCCCGAACATAGTCAAAGCGGAACTCTCAATTGCAAAACCAAACTTGTTAGGAAAAAGAAACTGCGGATAGTGCTAAAGTGGCAATTTTTGAACTGGCCTTTTAGAAAAATGGCATTCACCTGTACCCACGTTTGTACCCAACTTAATCTATCACCCACAAAGCTGAAATGGAGTTTGCTCTCAGGAATTCGGAACTTGCTTCCACTTAAATGGCAGGGGCTGCTGCTAAGCCCGAGTTCTTAGGACTAAACACCTGAAGCTGGAAAAAAACGCTAAGAAATGGCCAATCCCGGACTTGCTCAGACTAAGAGATCGCCCTCTAGTGTTAAGTCCTAACTGGCCATGGACAAATGGGGACTCCAAGGACCAGGAAACCCAGGGCGGGACCCCAGGACGGGATTAGGCTTCTAGCTTTGCCTCCAATCAGGACACTCCTGGTACTTGGGTGGACAAGGAATGGGAAATCACAAGCACCTCTAAATTGAAGCTTGCTAAGCCAATAAATGCAAGGAACAGGGAGGCCAGGGATCCTGAGACAGAGGCGCAGCTACCACCAAAACAAAACTTGGTTCTTTGGTGGTGAAGGAGAGGAGGGCGCCTGGAAGATAGCTGAAGGGCTCAGTGGCATAGGCGCCATGGCCCTGCCAGCCGGGCTGCCACTAAGGAACTCTGTTCCAGGCAACAGCAGAAACTGCACGTTAGAACCCATCAGAGCTGTGTAGTCAGGGGTACCACCTAAAAACGCGCGCACAGCACAACTAGCTGAGCCCAGACCAGAAGAAAGTGGGCGGGAGTGAATGGTGCTCTGGGATTCTGCAAAGGACCTCAACTAGCCTTGCTGCCAGCGACAAACTTCCACTTTGGCGCCAACCATGGTGCTGTTACCTAGAATCTGGCGATGCAAAGAAAAGAACCTTACTGCCACCCAGGCTTGGTACAAATAAGTGCTATGACTGGAAAACTGTCGGGGTCTCCCTGCTGGTTGGAGAGCATATGGGAAAGCCAGGAAAGGCAATTGGGAAAGGCTGCACTAACCCTCCTAGGATAGATGGAGAAAGGGACAGCCCAGGGTGGATAGAAACGTTCTCTCCATGCTGCAATTAATGGCAGTGCTAAGGAGAAAAGCAGGCTCCTTTCCTTTGGGTGCCACGCTAGTGAACCCCGATTCCAGTTGCTGGCGTCACTGGACCCTGCAAAAGCCAAACCCAGCTTATGGCTTGGCTGAAGTCAAAGGCATCTCATCTGGCTCCATCAGCGGTGCAGCAGGTAAATCAATGCCAGCTCTGAGAAGGTAGCAGCAATGAACGGTGAGTCAATGAAGCTAGTGAGATTTCCACCCCCACTGGCTGTCCCCAAACTCACGCTTCCGACATAACAAAATCTTTCTTTTTCCTGGCGAAGTCCAAGTCCCCAATTACCAAAGTCTAGCAACTGACCCAGAGGGCTGAGCATGGTGAGAGCAGGTTGAGTAGCTCCCAAGGCAGGCATCAATCAGGCTAGTCTAAGGGAAAAGTAAGGCCTCCAAGTTCTGTCAATCTAAAGAAAGTCTACTTAGCAATGAACATAGTGGTCAATTAGGTGCAACCTTTCTTTAGAATTTAGAATGTTTGGCAAAGGGAAGGAAATAAATCCTTCCAAGAAAAAACTCACATGACAGAGAATACATTTACGAATATTGAGGAAAAACTGTACTTGATTTACTCTCTCTGTAACTAAGTAGGCCTTTCCTTGGACAAAATTTTATAGTTTGAAAGAGACAAAACCTTACGCATGAAATCTATTTAAAAACATCAAACCAAGGGGCTGGGGATGTGGCTCAAGCAGTAGTTTTCGCCTGGCATGTGCAGGGTGCTGGGTTTGATCTTCATTAAAAAATAAATAACGATATTTTTAAAAAGCAATGCTTAAAAAAAAAGAAACTGGGATGTTTTTAAAAAATTAACCAAGAGAAGTTTTAGAATATATTCTAGATTGTTTTAATGATTTATCCTCACTGAGTACAGCAATGTACACTTTGTCATCATAAGGGGAATACAGTGGGTGTAGTATTGTTACTGCTGTTTACTTCTATCCCCAGCCTTACCTTGTGTTTGCTTATTGATTTAATCACAATCAAGTTGTAGATTTGTTCTGGTGTTCTTGTTGATTCAGTCTTGGTAGCCCTTGTTACTGTTAGCATTCACTCAACTTGATAGGATTTAGACATGCCAAGGATTAAGAGCCTTCTGGGTGTGTCTAGGAATGATTGGCATGTGGGATAGCAACTGAAGTGGAGACCCTCCCTAAAGTTGGGCAGCATCACCCAATAGGATGGTGGCTTGCATGGAATAAAGGTTGGGAGAACAAGGAAGCAGCAGCAGATGCCAGTGCTTCTCTTCTTGATTGCTGCTGCCATCACTTGAGGATATCTGACACTTGCTTCTTCACTCTTGCAAGGTGGATTCTTCCAGGGATTGTCCAGGGAGTTTCCAGAAGCCTGGGATAGTAATTAATTCATCGCTTTATTTATTTATTTATTTATTTATTTATTTATTCACTGTACCAGGGTGTAATGGTCCTTTCCAATGGCCAACTTGATTAGATTAAGAGATGCAGAGGATCAAGAGACTTATGGGTATGTCAATGAGGGTGTGTCTGGACATGATTGGATTGTGGGATAGCCAATGGAAACAAAGACACTCCCTATGCATGGGCAGCACTATCCAATAAGATGATGGCTTGGATAGAATAAAAGTTGGAAGAACAAGCAAAGAAGCAGCAGATGCAAGCGGATTCCTCTTGAACAGTTCCTGATTGCTGCTGTGATTAAATGTCGTCAGACTCTTGCTTCTTCTCTCTTCCAAAGCAGGCTATGCAGGTGATTCTCCAGAAGCCTTTGGTCGACTACTAGGGGAGCACCCTGATCTCTCATGTTCTGGGGATTTATCTGCTTGTTCTTCCAGCTCTCCAGCTTACAGACTGCCATTTTGGACTATCCAGCTCCTGGAGCTTAAGCCAACCCAGTAAGTCTCCTTTTCATAACCAAACTTCCTGTTGATGCTGTTCCTCTGGAGAACCCTAATGCAGAGGGATTGAGCCTAAACTGCTTAATCACTGAGCCACATCCTCAGCATTTTTCTCTTCTTTTCAGGCAACGTCTCCTTAATTGCTTCGGGTCTAGCTAAATTGCCAAGGCTGCCTTTGAACTTGCCATCCTCCAGCCTCAGCCTCCTCCAAGACTAACTCATACTCTCTCTCTCTCCATCTCTCCCTCTCTATTTCTCCTCTTCTCTCACTTTCCCTCCTTGGATTCCAGGGTAGTCAGGTGTGGGTCATGAACACCAGTGATGGGGATCCTGGGATTTTAGAAAATTATTTGAAACCAATCTATCAACAATATCGATTCAATTCAACACTGACATCCAAGATGATTGAATTTGCCCTACAGCAGAAATGTACCCATGAGATCCTGTCTCCATAAGTTCCATACCCTGTATTTCAGGTCAAGAGGAGCCCAGAAGAGTAGAAATCATCTTGCAAGCAGTCTCTGAAGACTTTTCCTCCTCTGAGACTCTGCAGCTATGGAGAAGCATTTTCCCTGCTGTGTGAGGGAGGCCTGGGATTGTGGAGAAGATGCTCCAGGGCCCCAGGCACTGCCAGCCATTGAGGAAGCAGATGCTGGGCCCTGGCCTCTGCCTTTGTATCCCAGGCTGGGCTTCCTTTCTGGGGATCACCAGGACTTCAACCGTGAAACACTTTTAAGACCCTGTGGGTTTCTCAGCTCTGACTGCCCCATCCATGGATCCGGATTGCACAGCACTTTGAGAAGAGGCCCAGAGCTGCCTGCCTGCCTGCCCTGGCCCAAAGCCTCAGACCCAGCAGGAGCCACTGGCCCCACCAGGAGAGTTGGATGCCTCTAAGAAACCAGGAAGACCAGTGCCCAGGCTACCCCATTGGAGCAAGGGATCCCGAGATTGCCCATACTCTTTCCAGCACCTTGCTGTGCTGGTGCCAAAAGTCTCTGCCTGAGGTTTCCACTCCCATGCAGAGGTTTTAGATTTTAAGGCTCTGGACTCCTGGCTGCCTGCCTTTGGCTTGAGAGCACTGGCGTCTCCGTGAACATGCTGCAATGGATGATCCTCTGAGAAGAAACAGTGTTAAAATAAACAATTCTCAGATTAGCAGTCGAGTGAGAAGTTTATGCCTTCTTGGATTTTCATGAAATTTTCTGTCCCTTGTATAATAAAATTATAGAAACAATTGTTTTTCACTAGTGTGCTTGATTTGGAGATTGGGAAATGACAGGCAGAAATGTTGGCAGAAAACACCTTCCTCAATACTGTTGTTTGAATGAATTTGGTAGCACTATTCAGCATGCAACATAGCCTTGTGTACTAACAGTTTTAAATATACTATTTTGATATAGAAATACCACTTTTAGGAATTTATTCCAGATTCTTTCACATAAACAAGAAACTCAATTAAGGAAAAAATACTGTTCTTTCATAGTATAAGAAAAAATCAACCACATTGTTAGAAACAAGGCAACCCTTAGAATTCTAAAGGGAATAGATTTTATAGAGATTCTAGGACATATTAAATGCCTTATAATTCCAAGAGGTAGAAAGCATTAAGTATTTTTATATATACATAAATATTTATACTAATGAAAACATGGCTCCCTTTTGACATGGAATCACGTAGATTTTAAATCCCTAAACAAAGGTAATGATGCTACACAATTTTGTGGATTTGTAGGACCTTTAATCAGAAAAATATTTGATAAAATTAATTCTATATTAATCTCATATCTTCCACTTTCATTCCTTTTTCTATCTTACTGGAAACTATTCTAGTATAATAAAATTTAAGTAATGACTTTTCTTTTTTAGAGAGAGAGAGGGAGAGAGAATTTTTAATATTTATTTTTTAGTTTTTGATGGACACAACATCTTTATTTTATTTTTATGTGGTGCTGAAAATTGAACCCAGTGCCCCGCCCATGCCAGGTGAGGGTGCTAACACTTGAGCCATATCACAGCCCAAGTAATGACGTTTTTAGCAAGATATTTGTAGAGTCACAAAACTACAAAAATCTAGTGAGATTTCTTTTGCAAAATGGATGCAAATGATATCAATAATAATTCAACAAAGAAATTTATAAAATGATAAAATGGATTCAAAAGAACTGTAGATTATTAAAAGACAAACTTTTAAATATAAAGATGAGTTAAGACAATTAAAGGTGTCATAGTACAATTAATTGGAGGTCAAGTTGAGAGATACCTCCTTCTCTTCCTGGTGCATTTCCTAGCTCAGACCAAAGCTCCTGGCCTCTCCCTGTGCTACTTGTCAAAGGCTGAACCTTCCTGAGGCTGGGGAATTGCAACAGAACCTTTGCCCCTTGAAGGGACCCACCATGACTCTTGGCCCCAGGCACACTTGTAGCTTCACAAACTCATTCCTGCACCAAAAACCCAACTAATACATTAAATTAAAAATCATATTCTTTCACAATAATTTTAAGACAATATGTTAATACTATATATCAAATGTTATATTAGGCATGAAAATCATTTTTTTTTTTGTTTTAAAGAAATTAAAATAATTGTTGAGCTCCCTAGTGTATTATAAGGCCCTAGGTGCTTTGCCTAGTGGGTGGGTGAGCCCTGCATGGTATCCTCTTAATTTCCGTTTATCTCTAGAGGGGCCAAATTAAGACCCCCCCCCAAAAGCAGAATTCAGCCTGTGTGGTTAAGATGCAACTTTGTAAAGAAGTCTAAAAATTTGTGTACATTCTTAGATTTCCAATGATAAAAACTACCCCTCCTTGGATCATTGTAACAGTAAAAACCCACACTGTGGCTTCTTTGCTTAAACATGTCCCACAGAGATTTCTTCATGAATCAGTTTCAATTACAGATCATGAAACTCTTGACTCTATTTCAGAAAAACAATACCATGTAGAAAATGAATGTGAACATAATCTCTGAGGAGAGTCATGCCCTAAAATTTTTTTTTAAAAAATGCAAAATTGCTCAGGTGCATTTGCACATGCCTGTAATCCCAGCAGCTCCAAAACCTGAGACAATAAGATTGTGAATTCAAAGCTTCCCGCAGTGATGGTGAGGCACTAAGCAATTCAGTGAGACTCTGTCTCTAAATAAAATACAAAATGGAGCTGGAGATGTAACTCAGTGGCCAAGTGCCCCTGAGTTCAATCTTAAGTACTGAAAAAAAGGGCACAATTCATCTCAATGTAAGATTTTAAAATACAATTAGTCATTGTGAAAGTCAGCTAGCTTTGTGTACTAACTCTGTGCATTTGCTCAGAATTAATCCCTAAAATGTCTATAGTCCCAGCTACTCAGGAAGCTGAGGCAAGAGGATCACAAATTCCAGGTTAGCCTCAGTAATTTAATGAGGCCACAAGCAACTTAGTGAGACTCTCACTTAAAATATAAAAACAGCAAGGAATGTAGCTCAGTGCTCACAAGCTCCAGGTTCAACCAAAAGTACCAAGAAAAAAAAAAGTCACTTTTAAATATCAGTTTTACTTTTCTTTCTTTTTTTTTTTTAATTTTTCTATTATTTTATTTTGCCAGCATTACTTTTTACCATGTGCTATGCTATGTATTCCTTCCCATCATTTCAATACTGAAAGCATAAATTATATAAAGACTTTTGGAGAGTCTACTTTTGTTTTATGCTAATTTAACCAAAGAAAAGTACATTATGACAATGCTAGTTATTTTGGTAGGCATTGTGTATATGTATAAAAACAATGAAACTTCCTCAAAAATAGAAAAGATGTCTTTTTGTACAACTACTTTTGAAAAATATACAATTTCTCAAGGTCTGGAGTCTTTGAGCAGTGGTATATGTGGTGATGAATTGTTGTGGGTTCTTCCCCTTGGTGGTGCTGGTGATTGAACCAAGGGCTTCATACATGGTCAATGAGGCCTCTACCACTCAGCTACATCTCCATTTTTTTTTTGTTTTGTTTTGAGAAAGGGAATCACTAATTTTCTGTGGCTGTCCTTGAACTTGTTTCCCTCCTCCCTCACACTCTAAGTCCTTGGGACTACAGATGTGGGACACTGCACCTAGCCTTTCTGCCTTTCTTTATTGTGGAGACTTATCCTCTAGTTGTCCCCAAGATTCAAGAAAATCAATGAAGAGAGGGAGAAGAAGAAAAGCTGATTTAGACTTAAGGTCTTTAGAGTTAAGGGTGATCACATAGGAATGTTCTTCTATACCTGAACCACAAAAGCACTCCAGTCCTCTTTGACCCTCTACGCCCATTTCCTGCCATGGGACAGTTAACACTCAATGAAAGTGATGAGAAAAAAAGGCAAACAGGTCTGATCCCACAGTTCAGGAAGACCTAGCACCTAAGCCCCTCTAAATCCATATCCCTTCAATCTAAGACCTACTGGATTTCAGGAAACAGGAAAGTCTAAAACTCCATGTCCATGCTAACAAAAGCATTTAGATCTCTTGAAGCTCAGCCCAGTGTATACTAATTTATCTTTTTAAATTTTTGTTGCCTAAGTGGCTCCAAAGTCCAGGCCTCAAGCAGTGCTCCTGTCTGAGCCTCCTGTGTAGCTTAGACAACTGATACACCCAACTACATATTCAGTTGGCACACTACCCACATGAAGTGTATCATGGAACCCTCCTGATGGTAGTTTGCTAAAGACACCTGAGCAAACTGAAATTAGGCCTGTGACCCCACCCACAAGTCTTGAGTTTTGATGGATCTTGAAGTATAATCTATGAAGTCTCTTACCCTGGACACAGCCCATGAGGGCAGGATTCTGAAAGTGCATAGACATGTCTGACTTAGAGCTGATGTCTTGGATCCTCTGGTTGTCAACTCAGAAGGCCCAAGACTAGAGATTTCATTTTGGTCTCCTTTCCATATTAATGTAACTGGAAACCACTTAAGGACATTTATTGATACTGGTTCTGACCCAAATTTGAGAATGTCACATTCAGTTTTGAAGAAACACCAGCAAGTGACCACACCACCCTCATATCTGCAAAGAGGCTATTGGGTTCAGTCCATAGCTCTGACTTGGTAACTGTATCTTTCTCTCTCCAGACCAACCTATATTACTTCCCACCCTGACTCACTCCTCAGAATCAATTCCACAAGCAGTGAGTAAAGTAATGGCGTTAATCATCATGAAAAATTCAATCAGATTAGAAAGTATGAGAATTTTAAGTCCATCTAAAATAAGAGTTCCTTAACAAATTAATTACATGAAGAGTTTTTCTTTACACACACACACACACACACACACACACACACACACACACACACACACACATATATATATATATATATATATATATATATATATATATATATAAGCTTTAGTTGGACACAATACCTTCCTTTTATTTATTTATTTTTTTACATGGTGCTAAGGATTGAACCCTGCTCTTCTCATGTGCTAGGTGAGCGCTCTACTGCTGAGCCACATCCCCAGCCCACATGAAGTGTTTTTTGTATTGAAGAAATTTTGAATCATTCAGGAGTGAAATAAAAAAATAAGAAATGATTACCACAGCCAAGATTTCAAGGCTCCTAGGCATGCAGGGCACAGTCTCAGTGCATGAGTCCACAGGGACAGTATAAGTGCCCCTACTGGAGTCTTTCAGGCTCCTTCCAGGGCAATGGCTGAAAAGCATCATTGTATTGCAAGGCATCCTCAAGCCTGGGGTTCCTTTCCTTTCTGGGTTCCTCTGTGATATAAGCCTCAGTTTTCAGCAGCTTCTATGGATGACCTGGGTTCCAGGAGACAGCCTGAGTATGTGTCTGTCTAAATGCCCAGGCACTGGCACCTCCCTGAAGATTCAGGGTCCATTGGGTCCCACTGACAGTAGTGCTTGTCCCTTCTTGAGGTGACTGGACATTTTGGTTGACAAAGTTAGGACATCATAGTGAGGGGTGAGTTAAAGAATATCCATGCTCTATGCCCTTTTCAATGCTTTATTCACTCAAAATCACTCAATACACTTTCACGTTGTAGGTTTTTTTTTCTTAATATTTTTTTTAGTTGTAGGTGGACACAATACTTTAAATTTATTTATTTATATGTTCGGTTTGGGATCAAACACAGGGCCTCACATGTGCTAGATGAGCACACTACCACTGAGCCAGAACCCAGCCCTATGGGTTCTTAATTAAGGAATGACAATGCTGGGCACTACAAACAATAATTCAGACTGATAAAAGCAATAAACATAACTAATTCAAAGTAAACACATTCTAAGTTAACTCTAAAGCACTCCAAATACTCTTAACCATGACTTATCCTCTAGTTGTTCTAGGTTTAAAGTCTTCAGTCTTCGATCTTAAATCCAGCAGAGTCACACTTACTAAGACCTCAGCAATCAGGTCAGGAATTAACAGAGGCTTCTCCTGGGGTGGAGTCGATGACTGGCTGAAGAGATAGTCCTAGGAGAGGTCACCATCCTTACCAGGGTTTAGAGGCTGCTGCAGAGTTTGAGAGCAGTGAGGACCATGCAGAAAATCAGACAAAAGATGAGAAGAGTTGGGATGTCAGTCCAGGTGCTCATCAGGCTCTGAGGTTTCTGTGCATCAGTGTTGGTTGGCCCAAATGTCTTGTTTATTGAACCCATCTTTATATTAAACTTTGGGGACTTTGTACTCCATTTTTATTCCTATCAGCTGCTACCAGGTTTTAGTGACATTTTACATCTCAGCATCAGAGCATAAACTTTGGTGATTTCTGCCTTGAGATCATACCTCTGATCTTATCAAGGCTGAGGTAAACAACTTCATCCTCACTCTTATCAAGGTTGTGAAAAGTGACTTATTTTATCAGATTATGCCTGATGACAATATTGGAGGGCTCTGTAGACTTGTGCCTGGTGGGGACTACAGGTTTATTTTAAAATGGAGTTATAAAATTTAGTTGCTTAGGCTAAGGTCATCCTTACATTGGCATTATGGTGCGGTTTCAGCCATTGGCTGTTGCATGCTTGGGTCTTGAACCTGGTTCTGGCCCCTCTTAACTTCCTGCTCCTGTGTAACAACATATTCTGTTAGTACACTAGATCTAACAGTTCTCTTAAGACAGCTCCCTTCTCTATGTAAGCCTAGTGAGGCAGTTGGCTTCTGTGAAAGTTCACATCTCCACAGCTCTAGAGGCACTGGCAGGAGCGGTGGCTCAGTGCAGGAAAATTATCCAGTGCTCAGGCCCAAGTCTAGTCTGCGTTCAGACTTGGTGGCATGTAGATCACTGGACATGCCTTCCTGGGAGTCAGAGATCCCCAGTTGACAGACAGACTGCCATAGGTTCAGCTTCCCTACCAGGACAAGGTGTGTACCTGGTCTAGGAAAAGGAGCAAATCATTCAGTTTGTTATGGACTGCACCTTTTCACAGTGTTGTCCTGTAGTTGACCTCAGAAGCCATACCCAATTATGTGGGAGGAAACTTCATTTGCTTCACAGATTGATTAAAGAACCTAACAGGATTAAGTTGCAGATGGACCAATCTAAAGAATAAAAATACTGTCCAAGGAGACACACTTTCCACCTAAGGAACTCCTGAAGGCATTGTTGAAATTTCTTGGTTTTGATTGAATTTGTGAAAATGTGTGTGTGAGTGGGATGGAAGCCAGGCTCCAGTTCTTGGCAATTTCAGTTCACTGTAAAAATTAGCTACCTATTTCAGACAAACATAGACAAATTAGCTGGGCATGGTGGTGCACTTCTGTAATCCCAGAGTCTTTAGAGTTCAAGGCCAGCCTCAGAAAGGCGAGGTGCTAAGAAACTCAATGAGAACCTGTCTCTAAATAAAATACAAAAAAGAAAAAAGAAAAAGTGGGGGGGTGGCTGGGCTGGGCAGGTGGAGATGTGGATCAGTTCTCAAGTGCCCCTGAGTTTAATGCTTGGTATACCCACAAACAAACACATGGTGTAATTACTGAGTCAAATTTTGCACCCATTTTCTTTTTCTTTCTCCCCTCCCCCCCCCCCAGTGCTGCTAGTGATTTAATTTTAGGCTTTACCACTGAGCTTCCTCTTAGTCTTTTTTCTTTTCTGTTTTGAGACAAGATTTGGCTAAATTGCCTGGATGGCCTCAAACATGTGTTTTTCTTCCCTCAGCCTCTTCATTTTCTGGGATTGCCTGAATGGGTCACTGTACCCAGCTAATTCTCCCATTATGTGCTAGGATTGACTGGTTTTAGAGATCAGACTAAGTGGGGCTGGATCATAGTCTAAAGACCATAAGCTAATTCATCCTGGAGCTGGAAGGAGAAACTCAGTTTTAAAGCATACATAGCTAAGTGGAGATATGAGTAAGGGAGCAGGTTGTGTTGAGAAAAAAAAATATTCTATGGCTATTTAGAATTGTAATTTTTCTAATCTTTGCCTAGGTTTCCTGCATCAAAGAGTATCTAAGTTTGCTATGATTTTCCTGTCTAAATGGTTAATGAATGGAGTAAATGTCACATTATCCACAGTGGTTTTTTTTTCGGGATCTCCAACCTTTTTAATGTAAATATGCATATTCTATCCTGAGTTGTTCCTCTCTGCTTACTCTCCCTTTTTTCATTGCAATTTCTCCCATTTCTACTTTATTTGAATGTGTATTTAGCCAGATGTGATGGAGCACAAAACAGGAAGCAGGAGCCTACAACAGGAAGATTTAATGTCCAAGGACAGTCTCAGAAATTTAGGGACACCTGTGTGTGTGTGTGTGTGTGTGTGTGTGTGTGTGTTTGTGTGTGTGTATGTGTAGGTCTTTGTATGCATGCATGTGTTCATTTTCTTCTAGCTTCAGAAAAAGCATTCTTTTTTCAGTAAGGCTCATCTCAATGTTGCAGGGGGAGTTCATGTATGGGTTAATTTAGCCATGAGATCTGTAACTGCGGCAGTGTATCTTGGTTCCTTTTTCATCTGGATACATTAAATGATCAGAAAATGCACATCTAAAACCTCAAGATCATTATTAGTTTCTCCATATTTATGTATGTCTGCCAAAATACAGCACTTTTTTAGGTATATGGACCTGTGTCAGCCCCACTGTTTGGCCTAGACATACCTACCAACTCTACAATTTTAACAGTGGAATGGCACACATTGTTTTGTTTTTGTTGTTGTTGTTATTATTATTATTTTGGTTATTGATGACTGAGTTGTTCCTCTCTGCCTACTTACTAGTGAGTCCATCCCTAGGTCATTTTTAAATTTTTATTTTCAACTGGGTCTCAATAAGCTGCATAAGACCTCACAAATTTGCTGATTGTGCCCTTGAACTTGGGATCCTCTTGTTTCAGTCTCTGGAGCTGCTGGGATTACAAGTGTGAACCACTATGCCCAACCACATTGCTTTTTTAAAGACATTTTTTCAAATACTTATTGGCTCTTTGGATAGGCATACCCTTGATAGCCTTGGCAGTTTCTTTGTGTTTTAAAATGAACATGAAGATTTGAACCTCTTGATTTGCAAGATTTTGTGGGAATTTGTGTATCAAGAAAATAGTGAACCATTTTCACAGATCACCTTGGACAAGTTATAGGAAAAGGAAAAAGAGTGATTCATTCTTCAGGTGATTATATTTTCAATTGATGTAAAAAAGTTTCAGGGGACATAACTAATTTTATTTAGAAGAAATTTTAACATTTTCTTTTTTGCTGTGTGTTTGTTTGTTTGAGTAGCATTGGGGATTGACTCCAGGGCCTCATGCATGCCAGGCTAGCACTTCTACCATTAATCTGCACTCAAAGACCCTATCTACAAGTTATTAAGATCTTTTTATGTACATTTCATCTGCTGCTTCAAACTCTGACATAGTAGCCTCTGATGTGCTTTTGCACACCCTACCTCTTCATTATCCTGCAGTATATTGCTGTCCTGCAGCATTGTCATATTGCTGCTATCCCCCATCAACACACATAATTGTCCCTATGAACCTGTGGAGAATTTCTCCAGCATATGTACCCATAAATATAATTTTTTCATTTAAAAGGAACATAATCTGAAATTTACTGAGCATTGTCATATTTTTCCATAGGATGAACGTGACATTTGTCTTCCAACATGTATTGTTGTGCGATACTGCATACACACATTCCCCACAAACACTTGGAATGACATAGTATTCTGACATTTTCCAGGGGCTTTGTGGGTCTGTAGAGGTTTACACTGGTGCTAATGGCTGCCTGCTCCAGTCTTTTCTAATTTCTGAAAGTCTCTCTATATAGGCCAGTGCTGTGTGTTTTTGAGAGACACTCTCTGATGTGTAGCCTTAAATATGCTCTTGCTTTTTGATCAGATTATGAGTTATCCTTAACCCTCATGCTTAAACTCATTGTATTCAGTTTCTGTTCCTAAAGAAAGAAGGAACACAATTATGTCTTAGCATTGTACTTCATGCTTTTTATTCCATCACAATTCCTTTTATTTTAAAAAAAACCAAAATAATAGACTCAGGTTTTCTCCATAAAATATATATTTTCTCCATTAAAAGTTGTTTAGGTTGTTTTTATCAGGTTAGTTTCACATAATTTTTATTTGAGAAAAACTACAGGTAAAAGGAAAAAAAATGCCTTTCAAAATTTCATTTTGATATTTAACAGTTTTCCTTTCATATAAGTCTTTCCATCAAGAAATAAATTGTTTAAATAGAGAGATTCTTACATTTTCTGTATATATTAACTGCAATAACATAGAGATCCAGAGGCCAGAGGCAGGAGTTCTGCCTTCTAGTACCTCCACTCCCTGGTGGGTATTAAACCTGAACTAAGTGACATTAGTCTGAATGGAGCCAGTGTCTGGGAGAGGCTACGGTGGACAGGGACAGCTGTGTAAAGGTCTTGGAAACTGGAGACTTCCAGGCTCTTCCTTAAGTAGATGCAGAATAAAAATACTGTCCAAGGAGACACACTTTCCACCTAAGGAACTCCTGCCATACCATACCTTCTTTCCTATACTTGGATAGATTTGTTTGAGACCAGCAGCTGGGGCTCCCTTGCATTGCTCTCCCTGGGTACTTTCCACACCTCTGCCAATGGGAAACATGTGAGAGTAAGGAGACTCAAAACTCATTACATTTGGGGGCTGGGGTTGTGGTTCAGTGGTAAAGCACTTGCCTAGCACATGTGAGGCCCTGGGTTTGATTCTCAGCACCACATATAAATAAATAAAAAATAAAGGTATTGTGTCCAACTACAACTAAAACATACATTTTTAAAAAATCACTATATTTTTTCTGAAGTGGTGTTCTCAACCCTTGCTGGCATGGGAATCATTTGGGGAGCTTAAAAAACAAACAAACAAGGCTGGGGTTGTGGCACACTGGTAGAGTACTTGCCTAGCATATGTGAGGCACTGGGTTCAATCCTCAGCACCACCTAAAAATAAATAAAATAAACATCCATCAACACCTAAACAAATTTAAAAAATAAACCCTGAAGCCCCAGAAACTTCAAAGATTAAGGCATTGGTTGGGATGAGTGTTTAGTATTTGGTGTAAATTTTAATTAACTATTCTGAGCACATTTTCCCACTTGATACACTAGGAGAAGAGATTTCTTCCCTATGAAGATTAAATGATAGAACATGCAAGGTTGTTCTCATTATCAGTTGTGATTTACTTTTCTCTATGCTATTGTAGCAGCCTGAAGTCCAGCACTTACTTCAGGGTTGTGTTGTTATATAGGGTTAACATTGACTTGCACACCATGGATTACCTCCTGCGCTCTATGGAGCTCTGCCACATGCCTTCACATAAATTGAAGAGAAGTAGGACCAGTACCCTGGCATCTTCTTCTTGCCCTTAATGGTGAAGGGGCTGTTATCTTGTTTTTTAGGTGACACCTTCTCTCTGCTGGTTTCTGAAGGTTGAATCCAGTGGCTTTCATAGATTTAATGAAGTGCAGCACTTCATTCCCTCTGGCCCTCTTACTGCCACCAGTCAGGAGAGGCTTAGAGGAGGGGCCTGGAAGGCAGAGCAGGTATTGGGTAAGCAGGTGGGAGGTCCTAATAAATGAGCAGAAAGCCTCCGGGTGGTTGGGGAGACTGACCACACCAACAGATAGACCATCTAAGAGAAGTTGAATCCTACCTTTCGAATACAGCAGCCCTAGGAGGTAAAGGGACATTGCTCAGAATAGGCACCTATGTTGACAGCCTCACTGCCCTGGGTCTTCAGGTATAAACCTGGCCAGCAGTGCGGGCTTTGTGCCTGTGACATGTCTTCTTCCTAAGCACAGCTCTTTAAGCTGTGTTCTCCGTTTCTCTTGTCTCAGTTTACGTGTCGACCACTCTGATTCCTAGTGCAACTATGTTTTCTCAGCACAGGGGCCCAAGGAGGGGCAATGTCTTCAACAGCTAAAGGAGAAGAGAAAGGACTCCTTTAGTGGTGGTGAGCGCTTTTCCACAAAAGCAACCCAGGGCTTATGACCTCCTGTTTCCACCTAGAGAGTGTCATAGCACCACAAGGCCAGAGGCAGTATGAAGTGGGTGAGGCCCCCAGGGAATGAGGCTTTGCTAAGCAGGGGACCATCTGGCTCAGCCTGATGGCAGTTTCCAATTGAAACAAAGTTCTGAGGGATCTTTAAAAACAGTTGCCTTCCTCCTCTCCATCATTTCTTTGATTCTTCCAATGCAAGTATGTTTCTGGGACCCACAGCTTGGCGTTTTCTGTAATCCCCACTCCAGGGGTGTCATCCAAGCCCTCCCCCATGCCACTGTGAACTCACACCTAGTTGTTTAAAAGTCTAAGGCTCTGACCATGGGTGGGAAATAAACATTCACATACTTGAACATTTAGAGAACTCAGTAGGAGGAAAGTTCACTCTTAAATTAATCAGTCTAATAAGAAGGCCCCTAGTCCTGTGTTTTTGTAACTTGCATACTTAACGTTTTCACTCTCTTAAATAGCTCTCGCTAGCCCGCTAGCCCTCCCCTAATTACATGAGCTTCCTTCTCCACAAAATCTGAATATACCCATAGCTGGACTCATGAATATCAAAAGTATGCCTGGGAATTTCAAAGGATATGGCTGTCAAAAGATGCTAGGGAGAGGGGAAAGAGAAAGAAGAAAATAGAAGCACCTGATGAGGAAGGAGTCTGACTGGATTGGCTTTGGGCTAAAACTCAGAGCTTAGTAAGTCCTGAGAAATTGCCCAGTGCCTCAGGCTTTCCTTTCTCTCTCCTGCTTCGGGATTTGCCCAGTTGATCTGCTTGTGCCCATTCAGGGCCACCAAGATGGCCCCCTCACAGGAATGCTGAATTGAAAGAGGTTTGGCTGGTGGCCCAGAGTAGAATGCCTGATGAAAATGTTACTGTTTTTGCTTAGTTTTGTTTTGTTTTTGGATTAAAACATTTGATATAATTATTTAGTAACTTTTAATTAATTAAACTCAACAAAACTGAAATCCTTTTTCTTAAATTTAGAGACTTTAGAACCTTAAAAATATATGTATCCTTCATATTTGTCTTTTGTTACTTAATATGCATTCTCCAGGAGTGAAGCCAGTTTTAAATTGTCTCTTCTATTTGATCAACAGATGTAAGCAGTTCAATAAGTTTAAATGCATCAACTTTTTATTGAAACCTACATTATGATATCTGATTTCTATATTTTGTTTAAGAAATATTGTCTAATTGCAATGTCATAGATATTTTGTATTTTCTAAGATTGAAATTTAAATTTTCATACTAAGGTCCTTATTTGTGGCTCATGTTTCTATTTGGTTTGTGGTAGACAAGTTCAACATTTCATTAGCATATGAAAATCACAAATTCTAATGTTGGTTTTGCTTATTGATATGGAATATCTTCATTTTACACAAAACTAATAATTATACTTGTGTCTGTTTCAGCCCCTAAGATATTCCTTCTACTAAACTGTCTCTCCAGAAAGAATTAAAATACTGAGTAAAGGAGAATGGATTCCAGGTGGCTAATCATTCTCCTGGAGTGGGCACATCATATGTCAGGTGTCATACCTGATGTCATAGTTTCTCTCTACAATTGCCTCCCTGGCCTGAAAAAGGGCAGGGATGTTCTTCACCTCTACTTTGCCTGCATCTGGCAAAATGCCTGCTGCTTCAGCACTGTGCACAGTTTGTTGAAGAACAGAGCAGTTGGCATGGTGACAATATAGATGACTCCTCAGCTGATGTGTACTGATCACCAGTGGAGCTGGACACTGACTTTCACTGGGCTGTCCTCCTCTGCCTCTCCAGAGCCAGCCTTTGTGATTCTTAAGTCAGAAATCTGAGACCTTCTCTGACTTACCTCCAAGTCTAGAGCCAAACCCAGCTTGGCAGTCCCAAGGTCTTGACTGTAGCTTAAAGGTCCTGATACTTGTTTTAGCCCTTCTTCAAAGAATTGGTTTCATATCATTTTCATATCCTGTGTCTAACAGGAAAAGCCAGGGATCTCATTTCAACAAAAGTTTATTTTGTGTAAGATTCTTCCATGTCTCCAGAGTGGATATTAACACATTGCTAATATCTTCTTATAGGAACAAATGTATGAACTCATTGCTTATATATGATGGGGACTCAGTGGCCTAAAGTGGGCTTCATTTACTCTGGAGAAAAGAATTCCTGGGAAGAACTTTCTAGGACCTGGATGAGGCTGTGTAATTCTTAGTATAGTGAACAGGCAGTGCATATCCCTTCACTACTAGGCATGCTGAGCAGAAGAGAGGCCTCACTTGCCTCAAAGCTGCAGGTCTCTGAAAATATGGGAAGACACAGGAACTAGAAGGGGAGAGAGTGAGAGTGGAGAGCTTAGAGTGGTCTCACCTCACAACTTCCTCCTGGTTCTGTTTCTCCCTAATGGAAAGCAGATATTGGTACATTTTTGCCACTTTCTTTGTAAAACTCGGATACACCAACATTTCATTCTCTTTACTATAACCTGGACATTTGAAGCCTGAGGTCTCTGTAGTGCCAACCATTCCTTCCTTTATCTTCCTCTCATGAAATACTGAATGCTTTTCAGTGGGAAAAATCTCTTTATTTAATTTATCCTATACTATGGCTAATTTATCCTATTCTGTGTTCCTTTTCATATACTCAGAGTTGTGGTTTTTCTCTTATTAAAATTTACAACATGATTAAAGCCTTTTCCCTTCACCTTTGGAATGAAAATTTTATGTGGTTTTGAAGTCAGGGGAGAAAATAGTAGGGTTGGCACTGTGGCCTGAGGAAGAGCACAGGGATGTATGAGATCATTAACATCAGAGAAATTTAAATTTCATATGTGAGGTGAAATGTTCATTAGTATTATGTCACATGCTAAACATCTGCCTTTTTTCCAAAGTAGGTAGGTAGATAGACAGTTATATCTTAGTGACTCTCAAACACTGTTGGTAGAAATGCATAAGATAAGATCACTTGAAAGAAAATATGGGAGCTGAGAATCCAGCTCAGAGGTTTTACAACGTCCTGGTGGGCTGAAGGCTCTAGTTCTAATCCTCAGAGCCACAGAACACAAGGTGTTGAGAGCTGAGGGGAGAGAGTGGAAGAGAAACTCAATAAGGCAACCCAGATTAAGCATTTCAGTGTGCATAATATATGTGTGTGAGTGAGAATGATATTAAAACAGAAATTCCACTTTTGTGAGGAGAAAATTAGACTTCAAAGGGAGGTGAACCTACAATTATCACTTCTAGTGTCTAGAGGTAGGAACACCCATGATTTTACCCCTCAGAGTACCTGACTTCTTTCTGGCCTAGTTCTTAAGAGCAAAAAGTTGAACAATAACATCTTGGCTAGGAGCTGGGGTTGTTGCTTAGTGGTAGAGTGAGGAGTGGGCCTGTGTTTCCCATAGGGAGCCTTCAAAACCCAGAGAAAAGCCATTTCACTTCTCTGCTCCAGGAGAGTAGATCCTCAGGTAGGAACCTGGAACAATGGAGGGCCAAATGAGGGCACTGAGAGGGGCTTCCTAGCATGCAGAGATGGAGGGGTGGGGAGCTAGAACCCATTCAAGGAGTCCCTGCTATGGAGAAGCAGAGGGAGGGGAGGGTCCAGGCAGTGCCAGGATACCACAGCACAAGAGGAACAGAGGGGAGGCACAGTAGGGGGCTGGAAATGGGGACCTGAAATTAAGGGACAGGGACTGGGTCCTGGAGAAGGGTGGCTAGGGTCTCAAGCATGAGCCAGGCAGAATGGAGAGCCATGTGCCAGGGCCAGGGTAGGGGTGAATGAAAACTCACAGGGCTGGGGAGGGGAGGGAGGGGAGTAGCGGGTGGTGCAGGAGTAGGAAGGCTCAAGGGTGTCAGGGTTTGGGAGCAGGGCCTGGGCTGAGAGAGGCCAAAGGGCCCAGGCAAGGGGCAGGGCTATATTTTCCCAAAGGGAGCCCACAGGGCCAAGAGGCCTGGTCCAGTCACCTGGTCTGGGTGAGCATCCTGGGAAAGGCATCTAGAAAAGAGGCCCTGTCAAAACAGGGAAGACAGAGGACTGAAGGAGGGTACAGTGTGAAGGGCTGTAGGACGGGTATTGGTGGGGTGGGGCCAGGACACCAGCAAGGAGCCCAGGCTAGGGACCTAGGGGAGGGCCCATGCCAGGGAGAGCAGGGAAGGGCGGGGCCAGGAAGGCGGGGTGGCCCTACAGTACTACAGAACAGGGAAGCCAAGGGGATCAGAAAAGCAGCCCCATGGAGGGAATTGCAGTCAAATCCCAGGGACTCATGGAGTGAGATGGGCCCCCAGAGGCTCTAGTGAGGAAACAGACCAGGGTATGGAGACCCAAGGAGCAGGGATGGGACATGGGGGTCAGGAAAGTGGACAAGGCTGGGAGGGAAAGCTGGGGATTTGGCAGGGCAGAGCTCGGCTCCCCAAACAGTGCCACTGCCAGGTGTCAGGTTCCCAGGTGCAGGAACAAAGGCCCAGGGAGAGCAAGGGGCCCAGGCAAGGGGCAGGGCTCTGTTTCTAATAAGGTGCCCAAAGGGGAGAAATTGGCTATGCCATGACCAGGAGACAGAGGGCTGGGCAAGGGCCACAGAGGAAAGCAAACTAGGGGGCCCAAGCAAGGGACCACCAGGTAGTATCCATCAGGAAGCAAGGATAAGCTACCCCATGCAACATTAGGAAGGTGATCAGGGGCTAAGGTGAGGAGCCTGGCCTGGGAACTGGAGTGTTCAGGGTCAGGATTAGGGAGGGCTGAATTGGGGTATGGGCAGCATGCAAGGCGAGAGGGCAGGGGAGGGATGGGAGTGGATCACTCAGAGCAAGATTGGCACAAGTCCCAAGTCCACTGCCAGGTTGCAAGGTTCAGGCGGCAAAGAGGGCCCAGGCCAGGGGCAGGGCTGTTTCCCATAGGGAGCCTTCAAGGCACAGAGGTCAGCCAATTCCATTCTTCTGCCCTAGGTGAGTAGATCCTCAGAGAGTGACCTGGACTAAAGGAGGACCAAAGGAGGGCACTGTGAGAGATACCTGGCATGCAGACATGGCGGGTAGTCAGTGGGGAGCCAGGACCCATTCCAGGAGCCCCAGCTAGGGAGAAGCAGAATGAGGAGAGGATCCTGGCAGTTCCAGAATACCACAGCACAAAAGAAACAGAGGGGAGGAACATTAGAAGGCCAAAAAAGGGGGGCCTGAAATCAAAGTACAGTGATAGGGTCTTTGAGAAGGGCGGCCAAAGGCTCAATCAAGGAGTCAGGCTTAGGAATGAAGAGCCAAGTGGCATGGCCAGGAAGGGGTGCATGAAAATGCACAGGACTGGGGAGGGTAGGGAGGAGAGAAAGGGAAGCAAGTGGCACAGGTCAAGGGAAGCTCAAGGCCTAGGTCCACTGTGGGGTGTCAGAATTTGGGAGAAGTGCAGGGCTGAGAGAGGCCAAAACACCCTAGCAAGAGGCAGGGAAATGTTTTCCCAAAAGGAGCCGAAAGGGTCAAGAGGCCAGGTCTAGTCCCCTGTCCAGGGTGAGCTTCCTGGGAAAGGGTTTGGGAAAAGTGGCCCGGCAGGGACAGGGATAGCATGAGGGCCAAAGGAGGACTCAATAGGAAAGGCCAGAGGATGCATGCTGGTGGGTAGGAGCCAGGATCCCCATAAAGGCCAGGCTAGGGAACTAGGGGAGGGCCCATGCCAGGGGAGAGCAGGGAAGGAAGTGGCTAGGAAGGGGGAGGCAGCACTAGGGTACTGCAGCAAAGGGAAGCAGGGAAGTAGCCCCAGAGATGGGCTCACAGAAAAAGCCCAGGGATGCACAGAGCAAGAAGGGAAACTAGAGATTCAAGAGAGGAGCCAGACCAGGGAATGGAGAGCCAAGGTCCAGGGCTGTGGCAGGGGCGCACAACAGTGGACAAGGCTGGAGAGGGAAGGCAGGGGATCCAGTAGGGAGAAGATAGGCTCCAGTCCCAGGGAGGTTCTGAGGAGAGCAATGAGCCCAGGTGAGGGGCAGGGCTCTGTTTCCCATAAGGTGCCTGAAGGGGAGGAAGGGGCTGCTCTAGGACCAGGAGACAGAGGGCTGCACAAGGGGCACAGAGGGGCATATACTAGGGAGCCCAAGCAAGGGGAACCCCAGATCAGACCCAACACAAGGCAACACCATGCTACCCCATGTATCATTAGGAACAAGGTCAGGGGCTAAGGCGAGTGTCCAGGCCTAGGACTGGAGAGCACAGCATCAGGGAGGGCTGGGTTGGGGTTGGGGCAGGATGAAAGGCGAGAGGGCAGGGATGCAAGGGAGGGGATCTCATAAGGCAAGGTTTGCACGAGACCCCTGCCAAGGCCAGGTGTCAAGGTTTAGGCAGCAAAGGGGACCCAGATGAGGGGCTGGGCTGTGTTTCCCAAAGGGACCCTTCAGGGCGCAGAGGCCAGCCAATTGCACTTCTCTGACCCAAGTGACTAGATCCTCAAAGAGAGAGACCTGAACCAAAGGAGGGCCAAAAGAGGAAACTGTGAGGGGATATCTGGAGTGCGGGGGTAAAGGGTGTGTCAATGGGGAGTCAGGACCCATTGGAGTAGCCCACACTATGGAGAAGAAGGGGTGTGGAGGGTCCAGGCAGTGCCAGAATACCACAACCCAAGGGGAACAGAGGAGAGGCACAGGAGGGGGCTGGAAAAAGGGGCCTGAAATCATGAGACAGGGACAGGGTCCTTGAGAAGGGCAGCCAGAGGCTCAAGCAAGGAGCCAGGCCTTGGAATGGAGAGCCAAGTGCAAGAGCCAGGGTGACATGCATGTAAACGAACAGGGATGGGGAGGGGAGGGAGGGAGATTGGAGAGCTGGTGGTGCAGGGGGAAGAAGGCTCAAGGCCCAGGTCCACTGCCAGCTGTCAGAATTCTGGAATGGGGCCTGGGCTGAGGGAGGACAAAAGGCCCAGGCAGGGGGCAGGGCTATGTTTTCTCAAAGGGAGCCCCCTGAGCCAAGAGATCAAGTCTAGTCACCTGGGCCCAATGAGCATCCTGGGAAGAGGATCTGGAAAAGGGGCCTGGCAGGGACAGGGACTATAGGAGGGCCAAAGGCACAGCCTGAAGAGCCAGAGGACTGATTTGAGTGGGTTGGGGATGAGGACCTCAGCAAGGAGCCCATGTTAGGAACCTAGAGGAGGGACCATGCCAGGGGAGAGCCAGGAAGGGCAGGGTTGGGAAGGCGGGTGGCACTAGGGTACTGCAGTATAGGGAAGCCAAGGGGAGCAGGGAAGCTGCCCCAGCAAATGGCCCACATTCAAAGCACAGGTACTCACAGAGCAAGAAGGGCCAGCAGAGGCTCAAGTGAGGAGTCAGTTCAGGGAATGGAGAGTCAAGGGCCAGGGCTAGGGCTAAGAAAAGAGGATAAGGCTGGAAAGGAAAAGCAGGAGATCCGAAAGGGGGGAGCTAGGCTCCAGGCCCAGGGTCACTGCCAGGTGTCAGGATTTCGAGTGCAGGATTAAGGGCCCAGGGAGAGCAAGGGGCCAAGGCGAAGGGTAGGGCTGTTTCCCATAAGGCACCTGGCCCAGATGAGAAACAAGAGCTAGGGTCTGTGCCAAGTGGACCTGGCAAGGGACAAGGGCCAGGAGGACGGCAATGGGAGGGCATGGCTCAGTGTTGCAGAGCGTGGGGAGAGGGGCAAGAGCCAGGCAAGGGACCCACTTGACCAAAAGAAGATTAGGAACCCGAGGAGCAGGAGGCCTGAGCTCCCGTGGAAAGCACTAGGGGAAGGAGAGGAAGGGGTGGTGCTAGGCTGAGCAGACAGATCTCAACAAAAGGTCAAGGAGAGGAGTGCTCTAGGGGCCCAAGAAAGGGGCTCCCTGGTCAGACGCAACTCCAAGAGACTCCATGTGAAGCCCCACAACAACAGGAATGTGTTCAGAAGCTCAGGTGAGCAGCCAGGCCCGGGGACTGGAGTGTGAATGGTCAAGGTTAGGAGGGCTGGGTTGGGATAGGGGTAGCATGCATGGCTAGAGGGCAGGGGATGGAAAGGAGGGGATCAGGAAGGGCAAGGTTTGCTCTAGGCCCAAATCCACTGCCTGGTTTCAAGGTTCAGGCAGTGAAGGAGGCCCAAGTGAGGGGCAGGGCTGTGTTTCCCATAGGCAGCCTTCAGGGAGCAGATGCCAGCCAATTCCACTCTTCTGCCTCAGGTGAGTAGAACCTCAGAGGGAGACCTGGACCAAAGGAGGGTACTATGTGAGGACACCTTCAGGTCAGAATTGGGAAGGTGGTCAGTGGGAGTCAGGACCCTTTCAAGGAGCCTGCCTAGGGAGAAGCAGGGGGAGGGGAAGGTTCAGGTAGTGCCAGGATATTGCAGTACTGTTGTAGGGATAAATGAGGCAAGGCATAGAAGATAGCAGAAAACAGTTTTATGTGGCTGCAGCCAGGCTCAGAGACCACACCTTTTGCTCTAATCAATCAATCCCCAGAACCCAGAGTTCAGGGAGTTTCACAGTTTTATATCCAGCATGTAAGGGGAGGGGCTCAGAAGTTTACAGTCTGCAGAAGTTCACATAAAAGTAGCTTTATCTTTCACTACTTTGGGCAAGTTACCTCTTCAAGGACAACACCTGAGAAGGGGAGAGTTTCTTTTCTCCTTTTATCCTCCCACTGGCAGTTGTTAGCATGGAGCCCAGTTGGTAACTTATCTTAAAAAATGTAGACATCTCTGAAGCCCAGTTCAAAGCCACAGGCATTGTTTGCACATTTCTACCAACTACTACACTGGATATGTTTGTGAAAAAACTAATAAGGGGGTGTCCAGCACCTAGAGTGCTGGTATCTTCTCAGCCAGTGGCCAAATAAAACAGGATGACATTAAAATAGGAAGTTTGTCTCCATTAAAGTCTTTTGCAGAGACTCTTTTGCTGACAGTTCTAAAATCAGCCATGATGAAGATTTCTGGAGAAGCTCAGTTAAGACTTTTCTGTGGAGACAGGGGGAGACACTTCAATTCCCCCTTTTAATGATGCTTCCCATAATTTAATTTTTTAAATTTAAGAGCATCATTACCATTATCTTAGCTTAAAGCCTTATACAATATCAAAACCTTAGTTGTTGTCATCCTTTCAACAGCAGCTTCTATAGCAGACCCATAGTTTGAATGCACAGTATAGCCAAATATGGGAGCAATAAACAGCTTAACAACAGAATACCCACTATACCAGTTAAGCTATTAAATCTACCAAGAGTTGACAACCATCATTCAAAAGTGTGTTTGGGACCCAAACTTTAATGCCCTTCTAGGTATGAACTAGTGCATGTACTAGTTCTCATGTGTTGTTGGCTATATTCTTAACTGTTTATCTATTGTCGGATGATCAAATGGATGCAACAACCTGAACTCTCCACATATTTATCTTTCCTCAGCCACTAGGTAATCTAATACCAAGTGGTTTGGATAGTTAGCCACTGGCATCTGGTCTATTGTGTGGCTAGGAGGTCAAAGGCTCTGACAGTCTGATTAATAATAATTTCTAGTACAGTTGGTAAGTGAATAATTCTGCTTAACATATAAATAGGGGTTTCATAACTCCAACTGCCAGGTAGTGAGACCATAAGTGACAATAATCCTCTGGGGTGGCAACTTATCTTCATCCCAAGATTGGGAACTTCCTAAATTAATTTTCTTCCCAATGGACCTCTTTTGTCTTTCCAGTCATCCATCTATAGCATTCCTCTGGCAGGACAGGTCCTACATATATGTTTTATCACCTCTTGGTTATACTGGATTGTCCTGACATATAGTTCACATGATCTCCATGGTTGGGATAGGAGTAGGGCAGAACCCCTAAGGTTATCAAAGGAAACCAAACTAAATAATAGACTAACATTTTGGTTAGCATAGGTTAAACAGCATAAATTAACAAAGCCAAACTAGAAACAAATCCTAGAAAATTTATATAAGCAAGATTAAAAAAAAGTATGATTTTTTTGACCCAGTGTCCAGTCAGTAGGAGTTACTGTTATCAAACCAGTAACAAAAACCAAACAGAGAACTATGTATATATCTAGAAGCAAGGGGTTTTGATGCATTACAGTATAAGTATCTTAGAGGTTGAAAGAGTTCATTAGTCTTGGTGGGAAGTTTATCTTTCACCATGCATTGATCAGCCAGTCCCTCCCTTGTAGCTGAAACAGAGCCATAGTCTCTTCAAGCTTCAGCCATGCATAGATTAGTCAGCTTCCAGAGTGACTGGAGCAGGGCTGTTGATCTTCTGATCCTCAAGCTTCTCCAATGCTCCTTTTTTTTTTTTTTTCCCCTCGACAGCCAGCTTCAAGGGCCTGGCAGCATTTGGAGTGTACTCCTAGTCTGCAACTGCAGGCTTGAGGCTGTTGTAGTAAATCCAGGGACCTATTTCTGGAAACTTTACTGTAGTTGGGGTGGATAAAATAATAGTGAAATGACTCTTCCAAAAAGTTTAGGTGTTTGAATATTCTATTTTTGACTCAGACTCAATCTCCATGCTTGAAGAAATGTGTGCCTGTGGTCAAACTTAGTGGCAATCTTTCTCTAACCCATTGGTTGAGAACCTGTAAAGTTTTCCCTAAGCCTGAAGTGTCCTTTCAGGGTTAATAATCCTATCTCTCCTAAGTAACCCAAGGGTCCCTTAATAAGACAGGGACCTCACATACATTATCTTATAAGAAGAGAATCCACTCCACCTACTGGGAGTGGGTCGAATCCTCAACAGTGTAATAGGGAGAAGTTCATCACCATGTAAGTGAGTCTCCTGACACAGCTTACCCAATTGAGACATAGTCCTGTTCATCCTTTTAACTTTACTAGAACTGTACTGCCTATAGGCAGTATATAACTTCCATCTGATGTTTTAACTCTTGTTCAGTAGTCATATCACCACTGCCAAAAATCTGGCCCATTATTTGAGCCAATACTTATTCAGAAGTGGAGGAAGGTATGGCATGAGGACAAGGAAAGAGCAGGCTGTGGCCAGGGCAAGATGCACCAAGGGGAATGCGGTAGGTGACCCAAGCAAGGGGGCCCCAAGTTCGACCTGACAATGCGGAGGGACGCCAAGGGATGCAATGCGACAGGACGAAAATGCTCAGGGGCCCAGCCAAGGAGCCAGGCCCTAAGACTGGAGCTTAAAGCTTCAGTGTTCTGGAGGGCTGGCTTGGGTTAGGGGCAGCATGCAAGGTGAGAGGGAAGGGGAGGGAAGGGAGGCGATGATCGAGCAGGGCAATGTCGGAGCAAGGCCCAGGTCCACTACCAGGTGTCAGGGTTCAGGCAGCCAAGGGGGCCCAGGTGAGGGGCAGGGCTGTGTTTCCCATAGGCAGCCTTCAGGGCACAGAGGCCAGCTGATGGCACTCCTCTGCAATCCAGGGTAGTAGATCCTTAGAGAGGGACCAGGACCCAAGCAGGGCCAAATGAGGGCCCTGGGGGGAAAGCCTGCAAGTGCCAGAGCAGGCGGGGATGGCAGGGTGGGAGGGGACCCAGGACCCATTGGAGGAACCCAGGCTAGGGAGAATCAGAGGGAGCTGCAGGGTCCAGGCGGTGCCAGGATACCACAGGACCAGGACAACAGAGGGGAGGCCCAGGAGGGGGTGCCAGCAAGGGGCCTGAAATCCAGAGAAGGGGACAGTGCTAGGATCCTGGAGAAGAGCGGCCTGGGGCTCCAGCAAGGAGCCAGGCCCAGGCATGGAGAGCCACATGCCAGGGTCCCAGCAGACCTGGGGAGGAAAGGGAGGGAGTGGAGAGAGGGGAGAGGGGGGAGTGGGTGGCGCAGGGGGAGGCAGGCTCAAGGCTCAGGTCCACTGAGGGCTGTCTGGGATCAGGGAGCAGGGCCCGGGCTGAGGGAGACCAAAGGGCCCAGGCAAGGGGTCCGCAACCAACGCCCAGGGCTGCGCTGGGCAACAAGGGCCACCAGAGGCTCAGGAGAGGAGCCTGGAGGGAATTGGAGAGCCAAGGGCTGGCACTGGGGCAGGGGTCTCAGGACAGTGGACAGAGCTGCAAATATCATGATTTTATTCTCTTTTAATGCTGAGTAACATTCCATTGTGTATATATGCCACAGTTTCTTTATCCATTTAACTATTGAAGGGCATCTAAGTTGGTTCCACAGTTTAGCTATTGTGAATTGTGCTGTTAGAATTATCTCTGTAATTTATATAGATGCATCACTGTAGTATGCTTTTTTAAAGTTCTTTGGGTAGAGACTGAGGAGTGGCATACCTGGGTCAAAGAGTGGTTTTATTCCAAGTTTTCTAAAGAATCTCCCTACTGCTTTCCAGATTGGTTGCAGCAATTTGCAGTCCCATCAGCAATGTATCAGTATGCCTTTTCCCCCACATCCTCACCAACATTTATTGTTACTTGTATTCTTAATAATGGCCATTCTGACTGGAGTGAGATGAAATCTTAGAGTAGTTTGATTTGCATTTCTCTAATTGCTAAAGATGTTGAACATTTTTTTCATATATTTGTTGATTGATTGTATATCTTCTTCTTACAAGTGCCTGTTCAGTTCCTTAGCCCATTTATTGATTGAGTTATTTGTCTTTTGGGTGTTTTTTGAGTTTTTTATATATTGTGGAGATTAGTGTGGATTTGATGTGTGTGAGGTAAAAATTTACTCTCATTCTGTAGTGGAGAAGTCATTCTTTAAATATAAATTATAGCAAACTCCATCTTCAGTGTTCTATTCATTTTATATATGTTGTGGGAGATTTTATAATATCACTGCATTTTCTATCTTTTCTTTTGGTTGTTTTGCATACTGAAAAGGCAAAATCAAAAGCATGGGAGAGACAACCTAAGTCTCCTGGAGACCTAGAAGCATAACTTAAAATTTCACCCTAAGAACTAAATTATCTTGAAATTCTGAGTTTTATCTTACTTAAGGTAGATTCTATGCCCAAATAAATATTATATCTGCTATTGTTTAACTTTTAAAAGAACACATAAAGGTATAACAAAGATATTTGATGCAATAATTTGTCCTTGGGATTTTTGTTTTTCTTTTCTTGGAACCTGAACTGATCAACATTCCTCGCCATCTCTCTGGAAACAGAGAATTTGTTTTGCATGAGGCAGGGAGGCAGGAATAGGGTAGCTTCCTTAGTGACCTCTGATTTTGAGTTCCTACTACTCCTTCTGGTACAGTTCATGCTATATATTATTTCACCATCCATCCCTAACAGAATACTATCATCCTAGATGTGGAAGATGGAAATTTTTCTCCAAATTTTCCCAAAGATAGCTGACACAATGAATTTGTAGATACAGTAGACTTCTAAAGTGTAGATGTACAAGATGAAATGAAGCATTTTCTAATAAAGTAACCACAAATTGATTAGCCATTCCTCTTCATAAGGTTTCCCAGTTATCATACCATGTTATCATTTTTTATTTGCCTCAACTACTTTGATCACAAAAGACTCTTTGTATTTACAATGAACAGTGACAACCATTTTCTTAACATCTTCCTAGTAACTGAATACTTTCAGCAATGAGTAGCTACTGTAAGTTTAGTCTATAAACTTTTTTCATTACTAATTCTTGAAATTACTTGTCATCTTTTGACAAGGATGGATGGCACTAGAGGGATAATGAAATAGTGTGTCAAGTGAAATATATCAGAAGAAGCAGGAATTCAAAATCAGAGGAGTCTAAGGAAAGTTTGAACTATACCATTCCCAGCCACACACTCAAAACAAATCCTCAGTTCCCAGAGAGCTGGAAGGGACTCACAGTACATGGGATGAAGCATAAGCAAAAAAATATTTAAAAAGAAGAAAAAAGAAAAACTCCAAAGCTACACTACCCATCAGATATCTTAATTAATAGATACTTCTTGTATTACCTAACGCTTAGTCCAACCTTTCTGAAATACTATTTTATGCACATTCTCCCATGTTGAGAGTTAAAACTCTTTTGGAGATGTTGCAAAATATATACCTCTATACTTGATTTCTGTTGCGATTTTACCTGTATCTTTAGAATATACTCAATGTACACCTGAAATTTCAAAATTATTGGAGCCTGAAATTGCACTTTGTATTAATTTCTATACTTTCTCTTGTGATTTATGTTAAATAAAAAGATCATCATTCACTTGGACATTTTCTCTAAAAACCTTATTCATGTATGCCCTTTTGATTCTGTCTCCCTTTGCATCCTTGTATAGATTCAGTTGATCAGTAAGTCTAGCCAATTCTACCTCTAAATTATTTGAGGATTTGTTACCATAGTGATTGTTTTAGTTGGCTTTTTCTATGATGTGACTAAAAGACTTGGCAAGAACAATTACAGGAGGAAAAGTTTATTTGTGGTCTTATGGTTTCAAAGATCTCAGTCTATCGATGGCCAAGTTCCTTGCACTGGGCCTGAGATGAGGCAGAATATCATGGTAGAAAGAAATGGTGGAAGAAAGCAGCTCAGGACATGGAACCAGGAAACAGAGAGAGCTCTCTTCTCTATGAAAAATATAAACCCCAAAGGCATGCCCCCAGTGACCCAGCTCCTCCAGCCACTTTACCTAACTATACTTACAAGCACTTAATCCCTATCCATGGAATAATGCACTGATCATGTTAAAGTTTCCACAATCCAATCATTTCACCTCTAACCTTACTTGCATTGTCTCATACATGAGCATTCAGAGAATACATCATCTAAACCATAACAATGTCCTCAACTTTGGATCATATTCTCTCTCACCTGGGGTTTTACAGTTGCCTCTTAAATGTCTTTCTGTCTTAACTTTCTAATTCCCTTATTTCCATCCCCCTCACCTCTGTTATTTTTTATTTTCTAAAACCAAATATTTATCAAGTTATTTTTGTGCCTTAAAACTGTCTTTGGGTACTGACCACTATAGGGGTAACTTTAAACGCACCTTATTCTTGTGTTTCTTTGTCATTCTCTATAATATTCCCTTGCTTCCACCTGAAAAAACTTCTATTCAGTGTGGAAGTACACATTTAATGATGCTTCTATGAAATCTCTCACTAGAAAGAACAAACCATTCTGTCCAAATTCTGACCAGATATTTTTATGCTCTTGTGTATTTTTGTTATATTATCTCCTAAGTATTTCTGAATAATGTCTATTTCTTTCCATCTTCAACACCACACTGTCTGGCAAAACTACCATCACCTCTCAACTGTATTGTTATAGGTGCATTCTCTCTCTTGCTCTTGATTCATATTTCCTTGTCTTCATACATTTTCCTCACTGCAGCCAAAATTATCTAATTACTATTGTCTGGTTAAAAGTTCTCCATGGTTCTTAGATGATGATTGCCATTCTTAACTGTTCTCCGTGAGACCCAGCCTACATTGGCAGCCTTTCCTCTCTCCCACTTGTTGCTCTCTAATCCTCTGAATGCTATTCAGTTTCTCAAATGATATCCACAGGAAGTTAGCACATATTGCCTCCTCATTCTAAAAATCCATCTTTACTTTATTTAGCTTACTCTGACTATGTCAGCAAATTTCAGCTGAATCACAATTTGTTCAGGGATGTCTTTCCTTCCCTCCATAATAGACTAACAACCCTTATTATGCACTTGTATAATACCACATGCCTTTTATTCATCACTTTACTATTTGTATTAGTTACTTCTTTTCCTTTATTGATATCCTTCTGTCCTCCAGCACTGAACCAAAAATATTTCTACTCCTTTCTTAGATCTCAAATTCCTGGAAGAGTGCACTCTCAAAGCATATATAAAGTTATGCTAGTCAGTTTTTCATCAATGTGGCCAAAATACCTGATAAGAATTTTTTAGGTGAGGAAAAGTTTATTTGGGCTCATTTTGTGCTCATGGTTGCAGAGGTCTCAGTCCATGGTCAGATGACTCCATTGTCTCAAGTCTGAGATGAGGCAGAACAACATGATAGAAGGGCACTTCAGAGGAAATGTTCTCACCCTAAAGAAAGTCAGGAATGTAGAGCTAAGTGCCAGACCCCAGGCAGGGCTGGGGAGAGGAGAAAGGGGAAACAAGGGAGAAAGTCACACAGGGGGAGGAAGGCTCAAGGCTCAGGTCCACTGCCAGGTGTCAGGTTTCAGGCAGCCAAGGAGGCTAGGGGTAGGGCTGTGTTTCCCATAGGGAGCTTTCAGGGGGCAGAAGCCAGCAAATTCCACCCCTCTGCCACAGGTGAGTAGATCCTCAGAGAGGGACCGGGACCCAAGTAGGGCCAAAGTATGGCACTGTGTGGGGAAACCCTATGTGCGGAAGCGGGGACAGGGGTTGCTGGGTGAGAGGGGAGCCAGGACCCATTGGAGAAGCCCAGGTTAGGGAAAATCAGAGGGAACAGAGGGTCCCAGCAGTACCAGGATACCACAGCACAAGGAGAAGAGAGGGGAAGCACAGAATTGGCACAACTGAGGGGCCTGGAATCAAGGGACAGGGACACGGCAGAGTCCTGGAGAAGGGCAGCCAGAGGCTCAAGCAAGGAGCCAGGTCCAGGAATGGAGAGCCAAGTGCCAGGGCCCTGGAAGGCCTGGGGAGGCAGGGAGAGGAGAGAGGGGAGCGGGTCGCTCAGGGAGAGGCAGGCTCAAGGCCCAGATCCACTGAAGGGTATCCAGGGTGGGGGAGGAGGGCCCAGGCTGAGGGAGGCCTAAGGGCCCAGGCAAGGGGCAGGGCTACATTTTCCCCTAGGGAGCCAGAAGGGTCAAGAGGCCAGGTCCACTACCCTGGCCTGGGTGAGTATCCTGGGAAAGGGATGAGGAAAGGGGGCCTGAAAGGAACAGGGACAACAGAAGGGCCAAAGGAGGGCACAGCGGGAAGGGCCGGAGGATGGGTGCTAGTGGGGTGAGGGCCAAGACCCCAATAAAGAGCCCAGGCGAGGGACCTAGAGGAGGGCCCATGCCATGAGAGAGCAGAAGAGGCTGGGACCAGGCAGGGGGGCAGCACTAGTGGTCTACAGTGCAATGAAACCAAGGGGAACAGGGAAGCGGCCCAAGCAAGGGACCGGCAGTCAATGCCCAGGGACGCCCTGGGCAACAAGGATCACCAGAGGCTCAAATGAGGAACCAGGCCAAGGAATGGAGAACCAAGGGCTGGTGCTGGGGCAAGGGGCTCAGAACAGTGGACACATGTAGGGCATGATGTAACATGTGGGACATGTTGCGTCAGAAAAGAGGAAACCTAACTTGCTGGCTGCTACCCACTTCCCGGTCTTGGGGCCACACATGGCTAGGATGGCACCTGGCGATCAGCCAGAAGGCATTACTGTAGGTTGTGATGAAAAATCGGACCACCTCTAGGATAGGCTCAGAACCCTTCTGTCCTCGTGGACAGCTCGTGTCACCCATTACTGCCTGTAGGATGAGTCTACAGGTGAACTCTCCCCACCCTGCTGACCTTTATCCTGATTGGCTCCTATACATTGTATTAGCTTTGTGTGTGTTTTCTCAATAAACGAGTTCCTGCTTTGACTGGTTTCCCTGATGCCTCTGATTGTCCTCCAGCGAGGGAGGGCTGGATGCGCGCAGTCAATCGGCCCTCTCCTTTCTTGGCTTGTCCTGGTTGGGGCATGCTCTCCCCATCTCTCCCACAGGTTAGGAGGGAACGAGGGCTAAAACCATGGAGGGAATCTGGGGATCTGGTAGGGGAGAAGCAGGATCCAGGCCCAGGGTCACTGCCAGGTGTCAGGGTTCCGGGTGCAGAACCAAGGGCCCAGAGAGAGCAAGGGGCTAAGGCAGGGCTCTGTTTCCCATAAGGCACCCTTTCCCCAGTGAGAATCCAGAAGCAATAACCAGACAAACGGGACCTGGAAAGAGAAGGGGGCCAGGAAGAGGGTGAAAGGAGGGCCCAGTGGGTTAGGGTTGGGATCACGGATCCAGCAGGAGGGAGGCAGACTCAAGTGCCAGTGCCACTGCCAGGTGTCAGGGTTCTGGGTGCAGGACTAAGGGCCCAGGGAGAGCAATGCCTCAGTCTGGCTGGGCACAATTCAGGAGCCACTTGTCAAAAGAAACTAACTTTATTTTTAGAACCACACACGCCAAACAAAACAGCTCCTCCGGAAAAACCCTCAGAGCCCAACTGCCACCACCGGCTTCCCACCAGCCACTCTCACACCCACCAGCCTCTTCACCTTCCACAATCCTCCTGCTCTTGAGGCTGATTGGCTGGGTTGCATGGGTGGAGCCAAAAAAGTCCCCCAATGAGCAGCTCCATGGTCTGAAAGGGCAGGAAAACAGCCCAATGAGCATCATCACAGAGGAGCCAATCAGCTAGATGTTGCTAGATGTTGCTGGGGCCGCTGTGAGCCAATCATCAGCTGGTACTCTGAAAGGGCAGGGAAACAGCTCAATGAGCATCTCCAATGAGCATCACCACAGAGGAGCCAATCAGCTAGATGTTGCTGGGGCCGCTGTGAGCCAATCATCAGCCGGCAGTCTGGAAGTTTGCTGGGGCCCCATCGGCTGTGGCTCTCAACAGAGCAAGGTTCCCAGGTGAAGGAGTAGGGCTGTGTTTCTTATATGGCACCGTGGCTTAAATGAGAATCAACTGCCAGGGGCAGTGCCAAGCAGACCTGCCAAGGTTTAAGTGCCAGGAGGACGACGATGGGAGGGGATGGCTCGGGATTGCGAAGGGTGCAGAGAGGGACAAGAACCAGGACTGAAGTACTAGCCCAGGCAAGGGACCCACTCGACAAAAAGAGGATTAGGAACCCAAAGAGCAGGAGGCCTGAGCTCCAAAGGAAAGTGCTAGGGGAAGGAGAGAAAGGGGAGTTGGTACTGCATCTGGAACCCTGCTATGATGAGCAGACAGATGTCAGCAAAATGGAGAGGAGGGGAGTGATCTAGGGGGCTCAAGCAAAGGGCTCCCTGGTTAGACCCGACTCCAAGAGACACCATGAGAAGCCAGGCAACACCAGGAATGCGTTCAGGGTCTCAGGTGAGTGGCCAGGCCCATAGATTGGAGCATGAAGGGTCAGGGTTAGGAGGGCTGGGTTGGGGTAGGGGCAGCATGCAAGGCTAGAGGGCAGGGGAAGGAAGGGAGAGGGTCATTCAGGCCAAGGTCAGCACAAAGCCAACGTACACTGCCAGATCTCAGGGCTTGGGTGGCGAAGGAGGCCCATGAGAGGGGCAGGGCTGTGTTTCCCATAGGGAGCCTCCAGGGTGCAGAGGCCAGCCAATTCCACTCCTCTGCCCCAGGTGAGTAGAACCTCAGAGAGAGGCTGGGACCAAAGGAGGGAACTATGAGAGGATACCTTCAGGTCAGATTTGGGGGTGGGGGTAGTGGGTGGGGAGCCAGAACCCATTCAAGAACCCCTTGTTGGGGACCGCAAATCAAGTCAAGATGGCGCCTGGCAGTTTGCCAGGATGAGTGGTTTGTGAGGCAACGCAGCCAAGACATTTAGCTGGTGGGGATTCCTTATTGGCTGGTTGCTATATCTAGATGATGTTAATTGAGTCAAGCTGTGTGTAATCAGTTAGGTATGTATACCTCTGCTTTCCTGCAATAAAGCGTCTCCTGCTACCTTGGGTGCCACCTACCTTGAGTCCCCGCTCAGTTCCCACTGAGTTCTTTTGCAATAAACCAGTTCCTGCTTCACCTTTCAAGTTGCTTGTCACCTCCCGGTTATTTTGCCCAGCTAGACTGCGGCAACCCCAGGCTAGGGAGAAGCAGGGGGAGGAGAGGGTACAGGCAGTACCAGGATATCACAGTACTGTTGTAGGGATCAATGAAGCAAGGCATAGAAGATAGCAAAAAACAGTTTTATTTGGCTGCAGCCAGGCTCAGAGACCACACCTTTTGGTGTAATCAATTAATCTGAACCCCGAGTTCAGGGAGTTTCAGAGTTTTATACACAGCATATAAGGGGAGGGGCTCAGAAGTTCACAGTCTGCAAAAATTCACATAAAACAGCTGTCTCTTTCCCTGTTTTGGAAAAGTTAACCCTTCAAGGATAATACCTGAGAAGGGGAGAGCTTCTCCACTTTCTTTCCTCCCCCTGGCAGTTGTTAGCATGGAGCCCAGTTAGTAACTTATCTTAAAAATTTAGACATCTCTGTGAATCCATACATCAAGGCCACACCTTGTTTGCACATTTCTACAAACTACTATACTGGATATGTTTGTGAAAAACTAGTAAGGGGGTGCCCAGCACCTGGTGTGATGGCATCCTCTTGGCCAGTGGCCAACTAAAACAGAGCAATATGAAAATAGGAAGTTTATCTACATTGAACTCTTTTGCAGAGACTCTTTTGCTGACACTTCTAAAATCAGACAAGGTGAAGATTTCTGGAGAAGCCCAGTTAATACTTTTCTGTGGAGATAGAGGGTGCCACATCAATTACCCCTTTAATGATGCTCCCCATAATTTAGTACTTTATATTTAAGAGCATCACTACCATTATCTGAGCTTAAAGCCTTATACAATGTCAAAACCTTAGTTGTTGTCATCCTTTCAATAGTAGCTTCTATAGTGGACTCAATAGTTTTTATGCACAGTGTAGCCAAATATAAGAGCAATAAACAGGTTAACAACAGAATACCCACTATACCAGTTAAGCTTTTAAGTCTACCAAGAGTTGGCAACCATCTCTCAAAACCATGTTTGTAACCCAAACTTTAATGTCCTTCTAGGTTTGAACTAGCACACATATTAGTTCTCTTAACTGTTTGTCTATTGTCATCCATTTGGATGCAACAACATGCGCTGTTGAACTCTCCACATATTTATCTTTCCTCAGCCACTAGGTAATCTAATGCAAAGTGGTTTGGATAGTTTGCCACTGGCATCTGGTCTATTGTATGGCTAGGAGGTCAAAGACTCTGGCAGTCTGAATAATAATAATTTCTAGTACAGATGGTAAGTGAATAATTCTGCTTAACATGTACATAGGGGGTGTATAGCTCCAACTGCCTTTTCATGCCCAGGTAGTGGAACAATAAGTGACAATAATCCTCTGGGGTGGCCAGTTATCTTCACCCCAAGATTGGTGACCTCCTAAATCAAATTTCTTCCCAGTGAACCTCCTTTGTCTTTCCAAACAATCATCCATCTATAGCATTCCTCTGGCAGTACAGGACCTAAATATATGTTTTACCACCTCTTCATTATAGTGGATTGTGCTGACATATGGTTCACATGATCTCCATGGTTGAAATAGGAGTAGGACAGAATTCTTTAAGGTTATCAAAGGAAACCAAATTAAATAATAGACTAACATTTTGGTCAGCATAGGTTAAGCAGCATGAATTAACAAAGCCAAACTAGTAACACAAACCAAATCCTAGAAAATTTATATAAGCAAGGAAAAAAAAGATAAATGAAAAATTTTTATTTGTTATCCAACCAGTAGCAAAAACCAAACAAAGAATTAGGTATATATCTAAAAGCAAGGGGTTGCGATGCATTATACTATAAGAAGTATCTTAGAGGTTGAAAGAGTTCATTAGTCCTGATGGAAACTTTATCTTTCACAGAGGATTGATCTGCAAGTCTCTCCAGTATAGCTGAAACAAGGCTGTAGTCTCCTCAAGCTTTGCCCATGCGAAGACCAGTCAGCTTCCAGAGTGACTGGAGCAGGGCTGTGGTCCTTCTGTTCCTCAAGCTTCTGTGGTGCTCCTTTTTCTTCGGGATGGTCAGCTTCAAGGACGTAGCAGCATCTGGAGTGCACTCCCAGTCCGCAGATGCAGGCTTCAGTCTGGTGTAGTAAATCCAGGGACCCATTTCTGCAAACTTTGCTGCAGTTGGGGTGGACAAAATAACAGTGAAAGGGCCCATACAAAAAGGTTTAGGTGTTTCAATATTCAATTGTTTGACCCAGACTCGATCTTCATGCTTAAAGAAATGTGCGCCTGGGCCAACTTAGTGGCAATCTTTCTCTAACCCATTGGTTGAGAACCTGTGAAGTTTTCCCTAAGGCATAAAGCTGTTGTGTAAGGATTAATTCTCCTACCTCTCTTAAGTCGCACAAAATTCCCTAATAAGAGGTGGGACTCAAGTACATTATCTTATAAGGAAAGAATCCATTCTTTCTACTGAGAGTGGGTTTACTACTCAACAATGAAATAGAGAGAAATTGATCACCATGTAAGTTTCTGAAACAGCTTATCCAATTAAGACATACAGTCCTGCACATCCTTTAACTATACCAGAATTCTAAAAGCAAGAGGCAGTATGTAACTTCAATTTAATCTTTAATCTTCTTCAGTGATCCTATCACCTCTACACAAAAGATAGCACATTGTCTAAGCCAACAGGCCATGTCAGGGTTCAGGCAGCCAAGGGGGCCCAGGCAAGGGGCAGAGCTGTATTTCCCACAAGCAGCCTTCAGGGCACAGAGGCCAACCAATGGCACACCTCTGCAATCCAGGGCAAAAGCTCCTCAAGAGAGGGACCTGGACCCAAAAAGATTCAAAGCAGGGGCCTGTGTGTGGAAAGGCTGCAAGCACCAGCATGAAGTTGAGTGGCTGGGTGGGAAAGTCCCTGGACCCATCAGAGGAGCACAGGCTAGGGAGCCACACCACCTAGGAAAGGAGAAGGGAGAGAGCTCAAAGAAAAGAGGAAAGGAGAGGAAGAGGAAGTTCAAGAAGGAGGAAAGAGTGGGAAAGGGTGTGGGGCAGAGGCGGACAGCACAAGGGTAGCCTAGGAAAGCAAAAGGAAGGGGGCCCAAACAAGGGGCCCCAGAGGATCATACCACCAGGAGCGACACCACAAGAAGCAGGGAGAGAGCTCAAAGGGAAAGAGAGAAGGGGAGGAAGGGGCGGAGTGAGGAGGAGGAGGAGGAGGAGGAGGAGGAGGAGGAGGAGGAGGAGGAAGGAGTGGGGTGGGGTGGGGGGGCCACCGCGCAAGGGGCACCGCGGGAGGGAGCGCGCGCGGTAGGGGGCCCAAGCAAGGGGCCCCCGTCGGACCCGACGACCTGGAGCGACGCCACCCGACGCCACGGCACGCCACGCGACGCGACCACGAACCCGCGCTCAGGGGCCCGGCCCAGGAGCCAGGCCCCAGGACTGGAGCTTAAAGCTCCGGGCTTAGGGAGGGCTGGCTGGGCTTAGGGGCAGCATGCAAGGCGAGAGGGCAGGGGAGGGAAGGGAGGGGATCGCGCAGGCCTAGGTCAGCGCAGCGCCCAGGTCCACTGCCAGGTGTCAGGGTTCCTGCAGCCAAGGGGGCCCAGGCGAGGGGCAGGGCTGTGTTTTCCCAGAGGCAGCCTTCAGGGCGCAGAGGCCAACTGATGGCACTCCTCTGCAATCCAGGGGAGTAGATCCTCCAGAGAGGGACCTGGACCCAAGCAGGGCCAAAGGAGGGCCCTGCGTGTGGCAAGGCTGCCAGCGCCAGCATGAAGCTGGGTGGCTGGGTGGGAGGGGTCCCGGGACCCATTGCAGGAGCCCAGGCTAGGGAGCCACGCGACCTAGGACAAGCAGCAGGGAGAGAGCTCAAGGGGAAAGAGGGAAGGGGAGGAAGGGGCGGCGCGAGGAGGGGGAGGAGGAGGAGGAGGAGGAGGAGGAGGAGGAGGAAGGAGTGGGGTGGGGTGGGGGGGCCACGGCGCAAGGGGCACCGCGGGAGGGAGCGCGCGCGGTAGGGGGCCCAAGCTAGGGGCCCCCGACGGACCCGACGACCTGGAGCGACGCCACCCGACACCACGGCACGCCACGCGACGCCACGACGAACCCGCGCTCAGGGGCCCGGCCCAGGAGCCAGGCCCCAGGACTGGAGCTTAAAGCTCCGGGCTTAGGGAGGGCTGGCTGGGCTTAGGGGCAGCATGCAAGGCGAGAGGGCAGGGGAGGGAAGGGAGGGGATCGCGCAGGCCTAGGTCAGCGCAGCGCCCAGGTCCACTGCCAGGTGTCAGGGTTCCTGCAGCCAAGGGGGCCCAGGCGAGGGGCAGGGCTGTGTTTTCCCAGAGGCAGCCTTCAGGGCGCAGAGGCCAGCTGATGGCACTCCTCTGCAATCCAGGGGAGTAGATCCTCCAGAGAGGGACCTGGACCCAAGCAGGGCCAAAGGAGGGCCCTGCGTGTGGCAAGGCTGCCAGCGCCAGCATGAAGCTGGGTGGCTGGGTGGGAGGGGTCCCGGGACCCATTGCAGGAGCCCAGGCTAGGGAGCCACGCGACCTAGGACAAGCAGCAGGGAGAGAGCTCAAGGGGAAAGAGGGAAGGGGAGGAAGGGGCGGCGCGAGGAGGAGGAGGAGGAGGAGGAGGAGGAGGAGGAGGAGGAAGGAGTGGGGTGGGGTGGGGGGGCCACGGCGCAAGGGGCACCGCGGGAGGGAGCGCGCGCGGTAGGGGGCCCAAGCAAGGGGCCCCCGTCGGACCCGACGACCTGGAGCGACGCCACCCGACGCCACGGCACGCCACGCGACGCGACCACGAACCCGCGTTCAGGGGCCCGGCCCAGGAGCCAGGCCCCAGGACTGGAGCTTAAAGCTCCGGGCTTAGGGAGGGCTGGCTGGGCTTAGGGGCAGCATGCAAGGCGAGAGGGCAGGGGAGGGAAGGGAGGGGATCGCGCAGGCCTAGGTCAGCGCAGCGCCCAGGTCCACTGCCAGGTGTCAGGGTTCCTGCAGCCAAGGGGGCCCAGGCGAGGGGCAGGGCTGTGTTTTCCCAGAGGCAGCCTTCAGGGCGCAGAGGCCAGCTGATGGCACTCCTCTGCAATCCAGGGGAGTAGAACCTCCAGAGAGGGACCTGGACCCAAGCAGGGCCAAAGGAGGGCCCTGCGTGTGGCAAGGCTGCCAGCGCCAGCATGAAGCTGGGTGGCTGGGTGGGAGGGGTCCCGGGACGCATTGCAGGAGCCCAGGCTAGGGAGCCACGCGACCTAGGACAAGCAGCAGGGAGAGAGCTCAAGGGGAAAGAGGGAAGGGGAGGAAGGGGCGGCGCGAGGAGGAGGAGGAGGAGGAGGAGGAGGAGGAAGGAGTGGGGTGGGGTGGGGGGGCACGGCGCAAGGGGCACCGCGGGAGGGAGCGCGCGCGGTAGGGGGCCCAAGCAAGGGGCCCCCGTGGGACCCGACGACCTGGAGCGAGGCCACCCGACGCCACGGCACGCCACGCGACGCGACCAGGAACCCGCGCTCAGGGGCCCGGCCCAGGAGCCAGGCCCCAGGACTGGAGCTTAAAGCTCCGGGCTTAGGGAGGGCTGGCTGGGCTTAGGGGCAGCATGCAAGGCGAGAGGGCAGGGGAGGGAAGGGAGGGGATCGCGCAGGCCTAGGTCAGTGCAGCGCCCAGGTCCACTGCCAGGTGTCAGGGTTCCTGCAGCCAAGGGGGCCCAGGCGAGGGGCAGGGCTGTGTTTTCCCAGAGGCAGCCTTCAGGGCGCAGAGGCCAGCTGATGGCACTCCTCTGCAATCCAGGGGAGTAGATCCTCCAGAGAGGGACCTGGACCCAAGCAGGGCCAAAGGAGGGCCCTGCGTGTGGCAAGGCTGCCAGCGCCAGCATGAAGCTGGGTGGCTGGGTGGGAGGGGTCCCGGGACCCATTGCAGGAGCCCAGGCTAGGGAGCCACGCGACCTAGGACAAGCAGCAGGGAGAGAGCTCAAGGGGAAAGAGGGAAGGGGAGGAAGGGGCTGCGCGAGGAGGAGGAGGAGGAGGAGGAGGAGGAGGAGGAAGGAGTGGGGTGGGGGGGCCACGGCGCAAGGGGCACCGCGGGAGGGAGCGCGCGCGGTAGGGGGCCCAAGCAAGGGGCCCCCGTCGGACCCGACGACCTGGAGCGACGCCACCCGACGCCACGGCACGCCACGCGACGCGACGACGAACCCGCGCTCAGGGGCCCGGCCCAGGAGCCAGGCCCCAGGACTGGAGCTTAAAGCTCCGGGCTTAGGGAGGGCTGGCTGGGCTTAGGGGCAGCATGCAAGGCGAGAGGGCAGGGGAGGGAAGGGAGGGGATCGCGCAGGCCTAGGTCAGCGCAGCGCCCAGGTCCACTGCCAGGTGTCAGGGTTCCTGCAGCCAAGGGGGCCCAGGCGAGGGGCAGGGCTGTGTTTTCCCAGAGGCAGCCTTCAGGGCGCAGAGGCCAGCTGATGGCACTCCTCTGCAATCCAGGGGAGTAGAACCTCCAGAGAGGGACCTGGACCCAAGCAGGGCCAAAGGAGGGCCCTGCGTGTGGCAAGGCTGCCAGCGCCAGCATGAAGCTGGGTGGCTGGGTGGGAGGGGTCCCGGGACCCATTGCAGGAGCCCAGGCTAGGGAGCCACGCGACCTAGGACAAGCAGCAGGGAGAGAGCTCAAGGGGAAAGAGGGAAGGGGAGGAAGGGGCGGCGCGAGGAGGAGGAGGAGGAGGAGGAGGAAGGAGTGGGGTGGGGTGGGGGGGCACGGCGCAAGGGGCACCGCGGGAGGGAGCTCGCGCGGTAGGGGGCCCAAGCAAGGGGCCCCCGTCGGACCCGACGACCTGGAGCGACGCCACCCGACGCCACGGCACGCCACGCGACGCGACGACGAACCCGCGCTCAGGGGCCCGGCCCAGGAGCCAGGCCCCAGGACTGGAGCTTAAAGCTCCGGGCTTAGGGAGGGCTGGCTGGGCTTAGGGGCAGCATGCAAGGCGAGAGGGCAGGGGAGGGAAGGGAGGAGATCGCGCAGGCCTAGGTCAGCGCAGCGCCCAGGTCCACTGCCAGGTGTCAGGGTTCCTGCAGCCAAGGGGGCCCAGGCGAGGGGCAGGGCTGTGTTTTCCCAGAGGCAGCCTTCAGGGCGCAGAGGCCAGCTGATGGCACTCCTCTGCAATCCAGGGGAGTAGATCCTCCAGAGAGGGACCTGGACCCAAGCAGGGCCAAAGGAGGGCCCTGCGTGTGGCAAGGCTGCCAGCGCCAGCATGAAGCTGGGTGGCTGGGTGGGAGGGGTCCCGGGACCCATTGCAGGAGCCCAGGCTAGGGAGCCACGCGACCTAGGACAAGCAGCAGGGAGAGAGCTCAAGGGGAAAGAGGGAAGGGGAGGAAGGGGCTGCGCGAGGAGGAGGAGGAGGAGGAGGAGGAGGAGGAAGGAGTGGGGTGGGGTGGGGGGGCACGGCGCAAGGGGCACCGCGGGAGGGAGCGCGCGCGGTAGGGGGCCCAAGCAAGGGGCCCCCGTCGGACCCGACGACCTGGAGCGACGCCACCCGACGCCACGGCACGCCACGCGACGCGACCAGGAACCCGCGCTCAGGGGCCCGGCCCAGGAGCCAGGCCCCAGGACTGGAGCTTAAAGCTCTGGGCTTAGGGAGGGCTGGCTGGGCTTAGGGGCAGCATGCAAGGCGAGAGGGCAGGGGAGGGAAGGGAGGGGATCGCGCAGGCCTAGGTCAGTGCAGCGCCCAGGTCCACTGCCAGGTGTCAGGGTTCCTGCAGCCAAGGGGGCCCAGGCGAGGGGCAGGGCTGTGTTTTCCCAGAGGCAGCCTTCAGGGCGCAGAGGCCAGCTGATGGCACTCCTCTGCAATCCAGGGGAGTAGATCCTCCAGAGAGGGACCTGGACCCAAGCAGGGCCAAAGGAGGGCCCTGCGTGTGGCAAGGCTGCCAGCGCCAGCATGAAGCTGGGTGGCTGGGTGGGAGGGGTCCCGGGACCCATTGCAGGAGCCCAGGCTAGGGAGCCACGCGACCTAGGACAAGCAGCAGGGAGAGAGCTCAAGGGGAAAGAGGGAAGGGGAGGAAGGGGCAGCGCGAGGAGGAGGAGGAGGAGGAGGAGGAAGGAGTGGGGTGGGGTGGGGGGGCACGGCGCAAGGGGCACCGCGGGAGGGAGCGCGCGCGGTAGGGGGCCCAAGCAAGGGGCCCCCGTCGGACCCGACGACCTGGAGCGACGCCACCCGACGCCACGGCACGCCACGCGACGCGACGACGAACCCGCGCTCAGGGGCCCGGCCCAGGAGCCAGGCCCCAGGACTGGAGCTTAAAGCTCCGGGCTTAGGGAGGGCTGGCTGGGCTTAGGGGCAGCATGCAAGGCGAGAGGGCAGGGGAGGGAAGGGAGGGGATCGCGCAGGCCTAGGTCAGCGCAGCGCCCAGGTCCACTGCCAGGTGTCAGGGTTCCTGCAGCCAAGGGGGCCCAGGCGAGGGGCAGGGCTGTGTTTTCCCAGAGGCAGCCTTCAGGGCGCAGAGGCCAGCTGATGGCACTCCTCTGCAATCCAGGGGAGTAGAACCTCCAGAGAGGGACCTGGACCCAAGCAGGGCCAAAGGAGGGCCCTGCGTGTGGCAAGGCTGCCAGCGCCAGCATGAAGCTGGGTGGCTGGGTGGGAGGGGTCCCGGGACCCATTGCAGGAGCCCAGGCTAGGGAGCCACGCGACCTAGGACAAGCAGCAGGGAGAGAGCTCAAGGGGAAAGAGGGAAGGGGAGGAAGGGGCGGCGCGAGGAGGAGGAGGAGGAGGAGGAGGAGGAGGAAGGAGTGGGGTGGGGTGGGGGGGCACGGCGCAAGGGGCACCGCGGGAGGGAGCGCGCGCGGTAGGGGGCCCAAGCAAGGGGCCCCCGTGGGACCCGACGACCTGGAGCGAGGCCACCCGACGCCACGGCACGCCACGCGACGCGACCAGGAACCCGCGCTCAGGGGCCCGGCCCAGGAGCCAGGCCCCAGGACTGGAGCTTAAAGCTCCGGGCTTAGGGAGGGCTGGCTGGGCTTAGGGGCAGCATGCAAGGCGAGAGGGCAGGGGAGGGAAGGGAGGGGATCGCGCAGGCCTAGGTCAGTGCAGCGCCCAGGTCCACTGCCAGGTGTCAGGGTTCCTGCAGCCAAGGGGGCCCAGGCGAGGGGCAGGGCTGTGTTTTCCCAGAGGCAGCCTTCAGGGCGCAGAGGCCAGCTGATGGCACTCCTCTGCAATCCAGGGGAGTAGATCCTCCAGAGAGGGACCTGGACCCAAGCAGGGCCAAAGGAGGGCCCTGCGTGTGGCAAGGCTGCCAGCGCCAGCATGAAGCTGGGTGGCTGGGTGGGAGGGGTCCCGGGACCCATTGCAGGAGCCCAGGCTAGGGAGCCACGCGACCTAGGACAAGCAGCAGGGAGAGAGCTCAAGGGGAAAGAGGGAAGGGGAGGAAGGGGCTGCGCGAGGAGGAGGAGGAGGAGGAGGAGGAGGAGGAAGGAGTGGGGTGGGGTGGGGGGGCCACGGCGCAAGGGGCACCGCGGGAGGGAGCGCGCGCGGTAGGGGGCCCAAGCAAGGGGCCCCCGTCGGACCCGACGACCTGGAGCGACGCCACCCGACGCCACGGCACGCCACGCGACGCGACGACGAACCCGCGCTCAGGGGCCCGGCCCAGGAGCCAGGCCCCAGGACTGGAGCTTAAAGCTCCGGGCTTAGGGAGGGCTGGCTGGGCTTAGGGGCAGCATGCAAGGCGAGAGGGCAGGGGAGGGAAGGGAGGGGATCGCGCAGGCCTAGGTCAGCGCAGCGCCCAGGTCCACT
>NW_027512586.1:430000-435000 GCF_048772815.1 Callospermophilus lateralis
GACCCGACGACCTGGAGCGAGGCCACCCGACGCCACGGCACGCCACGCGACGCGACCAGGAACCCGCGCTCAGGGGCCCGGCCCAGGAGCCAGGCCCCAGGACTGGAGCTTAAAGCTCTGGGCTTAGGGAGGGCTGGCTGGGCTTAGGGGCAGCATGCAAGGCGAGAGGGCAGGGGAGGGAAGGGAGGGGATCGCGCAGGCCTAGGTCAGTGCAGCGCCCAGGTCCACTGCCAGGTGTCAGGGTTCCTGCAGCCAAGGGGGCCCAGGCGAGGGGCAGGGCTGTGTTTTCCCAGAGGCAGCCTTCAGGGCGCAGAGGCCAGCTGATGGCACTCCTCTGCAATCCAGGGGAGTAGATCCTCCAGAGAGGGACCTGGACCCAAGCAGGGCCAAAGGAGGGCCCTGCGTGTGGCAAGGCTGCCAGCGCCAGCATGAAGCTGGGTGGCTGGGTGGGAGGGGTCCGGGGACCCATTGCAGGAGCCCAGGCTAGGGAGCCACGCGACCTAGGACAAGCAGCAGGGAGAGAGCTCAAGGGGAAAGAGGGAAGGGGAGGAAGGGGCTGCGCGAGGAGGAGGAGGAGGAGGAGGAGGAGGAGGAGGAGGAGGAAGGAGTGGGGTGGGGTGGGGGGGCCACGGCGCAAGGGGCACCGCGGGAGGGAGAGCGCGCGGTAGGGGGCCCAAGCAAGGGGCCCCCGTCCGACCCGACGACCTGGAGCGACGCCACCCGACGCCACGGCACGCCACGCGACGCGACGACGAACCCGCGCTCAGGGGCCCGGCCCAGGAGCCAGGCCCCAGGACTGGAGCTTAAAGCTCCGGGCTTAGGGAGGGCTGGCTGGGCTTAGGGGCAGCATGCAAGGCGAGAGGGCAGGGGAGGGAAGGGAGGGGATCGCCCAGGCCTAGGTCAGCGCAGCGCCCAGGTCCACTGCCAGGTGTCAGGGTTCCTGCAGCCAAGGGGGCCCAGGCGAGGGGCAGGGCTGTGTTTTCCCAGAGGCAGCCTTCAGGGCGCAGAGGCCAGCTGATGGCACTCCTCTGCAATCCAGGGGAGTAGATCCTCCAGAGAGGGACCTGGACCCAAGCAGGGCCAAAGGAGGGCCCTGCGTGTGGCAAGGCTGCCAGCGCCAGCATGAAGCTGGGTGGCTGGGTGGGAGGGGTCCCGGGACCCATTGCAGGAGCCCAGGCTAGGGAGCCACGCGACCTAGGACAAGCAGCAGGGAGAGAGCTCAAGGGGAAAGAGGGAAGGGGAGGAAGGGGCAGCGCGAGGAGGAGGAGGAGGAGGAGGAGGAAGGAGTGGGGTGGGGTGGGGGGGCACGGCGCAAGGGGCACCGCGGGAGGGAGCGCGCGCGGTAGGGGGCCCAAGCAAGGGGCCCCCGTCGGACCCGACGACCTGGAGCGACGCCACCCGACGCCACGGCACGCCACGCGACGCGACGACGAACCCGCGCTCAGGGGCCCGGCCCAGGAGCCAGGCCCCAGGACTGGAGCTTAAAGCTCCGGGCTTAGGGAGGGCTGGCTGGGCTTAGGGGCAGCATGCAAGGCGAGAGGGCAGGGGAGGGAAGGGAGGGGATCGCGCAGGCCTAGGTCAGCGCAGCGCCCAGGTCCACTGCCAGGTGTCAGGGTTCCTGCAGCCAAGGGGGCCCAGGCGAGGGGCAGGGCTGTGTTTTCCCAGAGGCAGCCTTCAGGGCGCAGAGGCCAGCTGATGGCACTCCTCTGCAATCCAGGGGAGTAGAACCTCCAGAGAGGGACCTGGACCCAAGCAGGGCCAAAGGAGGGCCCTGCGTGTGGCAAGGCTGCCAGCGCCAGCATGAAGCTGGGTGGCTGGGTGGGAGGGGTCCCGGGACGCATTGCAGGAGCCCAGGCTAGGGAGCCACGCGACCTAGGACAAGCAGCAGGGAGAGAGCTCAAGGGGGAAAGAGGGAAGGGGAGGAAGGGGCGGCGTGAGGAGGAGGAGGAGGAGGAGGAGGAGGAGGAAGGAGTGGGGTGGGGTGGGGGGGCACGGCGCAAGGGGCACCGCGGGAGGGAGCGCGCGCGGTAGGGGGCCCAAGCAAGGGGCCCCCGTGGGACCCGACGACCTGGAGCGAGGCCACCCGACGCCACGGCACGCACGCGACGCGACCAGGAACCCGCGCTCAGGGGCCCGGCCCAGGAGCCAGGCCCCAGGACTGGAGCTTAAAGCTCCGGGCTTAGGGAGGGCTGGCTGGGCTTAGGGGCAGCATGCAAGGCGAGAGGGCAGGGGAGGGAAGGGAGGGGATCGCGCAGGCCTAGGTCAGTGCAGCGCCCAGGTCCACTGCCAGGTGTCAGGGTTCCTGCAGCCAAGGGGCCCAGGCGAGGGGCAGGGCTGTGTTTTCCCAGAGGCAGCCTTCAGGGCGCAGAGGCCAGCTGATGGCACTCCTCTGCAATCCAGGGGAGTAGATCCTCCAGAGAGGGACCTGGACCCAAGCAGGGCCAAAGGAGGGCCCTGCGTGTGGCAAGGCTGCCAGCGCCAGCATGAAGCTGGGTGGCTGGGTGGGAGGGGTCCCGGGACCCATTGCAGGAGCCCAGGCTAGGGAGCCACGCGACCTAGGACAAGCAGCAGGGAGAGAGCTCAAGGGGAAAGAGGGAAGGGGAGGAAGGGGCTGCGCGAGGAGGAGGAGGAGGAGGAGGAGGAGGAGGAAGGAGTGGGGTGCGGTGGGGGGGCCACGGCGCAAGGGGCACCGCGGGAGGGAGCGCGCGCGGTAGGGGGCCCAAGCAAGGGGCCCCGTCGGACCCGACGACCTGGAGCGACGCCACCCGACGCCACGGCACGCCACGCGACGCGACGACGAACCCGCGCTCAGGGGCCCGGCCCAGGAGCCAGGCCCCAGGACTGGAGCTTAAAGCTCCGGGCTTAGGGGAGGGCTGGCTGGGCTTAGGGGCAGCATGCAAGGCGAGAGGGCAGGGGAGGGAAGGGAGGGGATCGCGCAGGCCTAGGTCAGCGCAGCGCCCAGGTCCACTGCCAGGTGTCAGGGTTCCTGCAGCCAAGGGGGCCCAGGCGAGGGGCAGGGCTGTGTTTTCCCAGAGGCAGCCTTCAGGGCGCAGAGGCCAGCTGATGGCACTCCTCTGCAATCCAGGGGAGTAGAACCTCCAGAGAGGGACCTGGACCCAAGCAGGGCCAAAGGAGGGCCCTGCGTGTGGCAAGGCTGCCAGCGCCAGCATGAAGCTGGGTGGCTGGGTGGGAGGGGTCCCGGGACCCATTGCAGGAGCCCAGGCTAGGGAGCCACGCGACCTAGGACAAGCAGCAGGGAGAGAGCTCAAGGGGAAAGAGGGAAGGGGAGGAAGGGGCGGCGCGAGGAGGAGGAGGAGGAGGAGGAGGAGGAGGAAGGAGTGGGGTTGGGTGGGGGGGCACGGCGCAAGGGCACCGCGGGAGGGAGCGCGCGCGGTAGGGGGCCCAAGCAAGGGCCCCCGTGGGACCCGACGACCTGGAGCGAGGCCACCCGACGCCACGGCACGCCACGCGACGCGACCAGGAACCCGCGCTCAGGGGCCCGGCCCAGGAGCCAGGCCCCAGGACTGGAGCTTAAAGCTCCGGGCTTAGGGAGGGCTGGCTGGGCTTAGGGGCAGCATGCAAGGCGAGAGGGCAGGGGAGGAAGGGAGGGGATCGCGCAGGCCTAGGTCAGTGCAGCGCCCAGGTCCACTGCCAGGTGTCAGGGTTCCTGCAGCCAAGGGGGCCCAGGCGAGGGGCAGGGCTGTGTTTTCCAGAGGCAGCCTTCAGGGCGCAGAGGCCAGCTGATGGCACTCCTCTGCAATCCAGGGGAGTAGATCCTCCAGAGAGGGACCTGGACCCAAGCAGGGCCAAAGGAGGGCCCTGCGTGTGGCAAGGCTGCCAGCGCCAGCATGAAGCTGGGTGGCTGGGTGGGAGGGGTCCCGGGACCCATTGCAGGAGCCCAGGCTAGGGAGCCACGCGACCTAGGACAAGCAGCAGGGAGAGAGCTCAAGGGGAAAGAGGGAAGGGGAGGAAGGGGCTGCGCGAGGAGGAGGAGGAGGAGGAGGAGGAGGAGGAAGGAGTGGGGTGGGGTGGGGGGGCCACGGCGCAAGGGGCACCGCGGGAGGGACGCGCGCGGTAGGGGGCCCAAGCAAGGGGCCCCCGTCGGACCCGACGACCTGGAGCGACGCCACCCGACGCCACGGCACGCCACGCGACGCGACGACGAACCCGCGCTCAGGGGCCCGGCCCAGGAGCCAGGCCCCAGGACTGGAGCTTAAAGCTCCGGGCTTAGGGAGGGCTGGCTGGGCTTAGGGGCAGCATGCAAGGCGAGAGGGCAGGGGAGGGAAGGGAGGGGATCGCGCAGGCCTAGGTCAGCGCAGCGCCCAGGTCCACTGCCAGGTGTCAGGGTTCCTGCAGCCAAGGGGGCCCAGGCGAGGGGCAGGGCTGTGTTTTCCCAGAGGCAGCCTTCAGGGCGCAGAGGCCAGCTGATGGCACTCCTCTGCAATCCAGGGGAGTAGAACCTCCAGAGAGGGACCTGGACCCAAGCAGGGCCAAAGGAGGGCCCTGCGTGTGGCAAGGCTGCCAGCGCCAGCATGAAGCTGGGTGGCTGGGTGGGAGGGTCCCGGGACCCATTGCAGGAGCCCAGGCTAGGGAGCCACGCGACCTAGGACAAGCAGCAGGGAGAGAGCTCAAGGGGAAAGAGGGAAGGGGAGGAAGGGGCGGCGCGAGGAGGAGGAGGAGGAGGAGGAGGAAGGAGTGGGGTGGGGTGGGGGGGCACGGCGCAAGGGCACCGCGGGAGGGAGCTCGCGCGGTAGGGGGCCCAAGCAAGGGGCCCCCGTCGGACCCGACGACCTGGAGCGACGCCACCCGACGCCACGGCACGCCACGCGACGCGACGACGAACCCGCGCTCAGGGGCCCGGCCCAGGAGCCAGGCCCCAGGACTGGAGCTTAAAGCTCCGGGCTTAGGGAGGGCTGGCTGGGCTTAGGGGCAGCATGCAAGGCGAGAGGGCAGGGGAGGGAAGGGAGGAGATCGCGCAGGCCTAGGTCAGCGCAGCGCCC
>NW_027512586.1:442500-444503 GCF_048772815.1 Callospermophilus lateralis
CCACTGCCAGGTGTCAGGGTTCCTGCAGCCAAGGGGCCCAGGCGAGGGGCAGGGCTGTGTTTTCCAGAGGCAGCCTTCAGGGCGCAGAGGCCAGCTGATGGCACTCCTCTGCAATCCAGGGAGTAGATCCTCCAGAGAGGGACCTGGACCCAAGCAGGGCCAAAGGAGGCCCTGCGTGTGGCAAGGCTGCCAGCGCCAGCATGAAGCTGGGTGGCTGGGTGGGAGGGGTCCCGGGACCCATTGCAGGAGCCCAGGCTAGGGAGCCACGCGACCTAGGACAAGCAGCAGGGAGAGAGCTCAAGGGAAAGAGGGAAGGGGAGGAAGGGGCGGCGCGAGGGAGGAGGAGGAGGAGGAGGAGGAGGAGGAGGAAGGAGTGGGGTGGGGTGGGGGGGCACGGCGCAAGGGGCACCGCGGGAGGGAGCGCGCGCGGTAGGGGCCCAAGCAAGGGGCCCCGTCGGACCCGACGACCTGGAGCGACGCCACCCGACACCACGGCACGCCACGCGACGCGACGACGAACCCGCGCTCAGGGCCCGGCCCAGGAGCCAGGCCCCAGGACTGGAGCTTAAAGCTCCGGGCTTAGGGAGGGCTGGCTGGGCTTAGGGGCAGCATGCAAGGCGAGAGGGCAGGGGAGGAAGGAGGAGATCGCGCAGGCCTAGGTCAGCGCAGCACCCAGGTCCACTGCCAGGTGTCAGGGTTTCCTGCAGCCAAGGGGCCCAGGCGAGGGGCAGGGCTGTGTTTTCCCAGAGGCAGCCTTCAGGGCGCAGAGGCCAGCTGATGGCACTCCTCTGCAATCCAGGGGAGTAGATCCTCCAGAGAGGGACCTGGACCCAAGCAGGGCCAAAGGAGGGCCCTGCGTGTGGCAAGGCTGCCAGCGCCAGCATGAAGCTGGGTGGTGGGTGGGAGGGGTCCCGGGACCCATTGCAGGAGCCCAGGCTAGGGAGCCACGCGACCTAGGACAAGCAGCAGGGAGAGAGCTCAAGGGGAAAGAGGGAAGGGGAGGAAGGGGCGGCGCGAGGAGGAGGAGGAGGAGGAGGAGGAGGAGGAGGAAGGAGTGGGGTGGGGTGGGGGGGCACGGCGCGAGGGGCACCGCGGGAGGGAGCGCGCGCGGTAGGGGGCCCAAGCAAGGGGCCCCCGTCGGACCCGACGACCTGGAGCGAGGCCACCCGACGCCACGGCACGCCACGCGACGCGACCAGGAACCCGCGCTCAGGGGCCCGGCCCAGGAGCCAGGCCCCAGGACTGGAGCTTAAAGCTCCGGGCTTAGGGAGGGCTGGCTGGGCTTAGGGGGCAGCATGCAAGGCGAGAGGGCAGGGGAGAGAAGGGAGGGGATCGCGCAGGCCTAGGTCAGCGCAGCGCCCAGGTCCACTACCAGGTGTCAGGGTTCCTGCAGCCAAGGGGGCCCAGGCGAGGGGGCAGGGCTGTGTTTTCCCAGAGGCAGCCTTCAGGGCGCAGAGGCCAGCTGATGGCACTCCTCTGCAATCCAGGGGAGTAGATCCTCCAGAGAGGGACCTGGACCCAAGCAGGGCCAAAGGAGGGCCCTGCGTGTGGCAAGGCTGCCAGCGCCAGCATGAAGCTGGGTGGCTGGGTGGGAGGGGTCCCGGGACCCATTGCAGGAGCCCAGGCTAGGGAGCCACGCGACCTAGGACAAGCAGCAGGGAGAGAGCTCAAGGGGAAAGAGGGAAGGGGAGGAAGGGGCGGCGCGAGGAGGAGGAGGAGGAGGAGGAGGAGGAGGAAGGAGTGGGGTGGGGTGGGGGGGCACGGCGCAAGGGCACCGCGGGAGGGAGCGCGCGCGGTAGGGGGCCAAGCAAGGGCCCCCGTCGGACCCGACGACCTGGAGCGACGCCACCCGACGCCACGGCACGCCACGCGACGCGACGACGAACCCGCGCTCAGGGGCCCGGCCCAGGAGCCAGGCCCCAGGACTGGAGCTTAAAGCTCCAGGCTTAGGGAGGGCTGGCTGGGCTTAGGGGCAGCATGCAAGGCGAGAGGGCAGGGGAGGG